>NC_079167.1:87104371-87404371 GCF_947568905.1 Ostrea edulis
ACCATTGCAGTTTACAATTACTTGTAACTTTAAAAGGCAATCTCAAAATCATGTTCAATCTGTGTCATTTAATTCAAATATTTCATTCCACTTTCTTTTATCAGTAGGTTCTGTGCAGTTTTGATTGAGAAGAGTATAAAATTGTCTTGATTTTTTTTTTTGCATCGTAGAAGAGTATATATACTCGACATAATCAGAGGGTTTGTTAATTCAATTTTTTTTTTTTATCAAACTTGACCTTTTTCATCCATGCTTTATTAGCATTTATGACACTCATATATTCTAAAAAATTAATTTTCACTTTTAGATAATTGTTACAGAAAGATTCATAAGTTAGGAACAAACCCTCTTCATCAATAAGGTTATTAAGGTATTTAATATTATTGTGAAAGATATATTTATAAAGAAATGCTTTCCCCACCCACAACAAAGTTAGAACTGTAAAATATTGGAGTATATACTGTTACTGTAAATGGATTTTGTTTATGCTGTAGCTCAATCCAAGAGTCAAATACATCAACCCATAATTTGTTTTTCAGCGATGTCTTTATGTTTTTTATGTATTCTATTCCACATGTAGTAACTTTATTAAGATCTAAATTTGGTATGAAATTATGCAAACCCCTATCTGAAAAAAGGAGTTGTCTCATCCAAAACAATTTTAAAGAGGTTATAAAAGCCTTTACATTGATCATTTTTAACCCACCATCCTCATATTGCTTTACGATTACCTCTTTGTTAATTCTATGTTGATAATGGCTCCACAAGAAAGAAAAGATGAATTTATCTAATTCTTTACAATAGCTGTCATCGGGATTTGGAATTGCCATAAAAATATGACTTAATAGAGGAAAAACGAGAGTTTTGATAACAGTAATTTTTCCTATTGGTGTTAAATGTCTTTTCTACCATTGATTTAAGATTGATTTCATTCTGCTTAGCTTTGGCTGATAATTTAGTTTTGACACGTTCTGTAACTCTACATCAAAATTAATTCCAAGTAGAGTAAACTTACAAGTCCCCCGATTCAGATGAAAGTCTTTAGAAAGCGTATCCTGACTATATTTGTTTTATGCAATCCAGACTGTATTGGTTTTTGAAAAATTAACTTTTATTCCTGACATTTCAGAGAAGTGTTGTAATACTTTTATTGTTTCTAAAAGAGATTCCTTGCTACCATCAAGTATAATTGATGTATCATCGGCTATTTGTGAATTTTTCTTTTCATTATTATTCATAGTTATACCTTTAATGTAAGGTGAAGATAACGAACAGTGATCAATCTCATAACTCCTAAAAGCAATACAAAATAGATAGTTGGGCAAACACGGACCCCTGGACACACCAGAGGTGGGATCAGGTGCCTAGGAGGAGTAAGCATCCCCTGTTGACCGGTCACACCCACCGTGAGCCCCATATCCTGATCAGGTAAACGGAGTTATCCGCAGTCAAAATCAGTGTGACAAGAACGGCTTAACAATCGGTATGAAACACGTCAGACAGCATTTGACCCAATGCGAGGTTGTATTGACGAACTAGATCGTTACAACGACCATAGAATTTGCGAAATGCTGACTTCAATCGAGACTGTTGAAATCCCTGTACCATCAACTTGTTTGTCAGTAGCTTACCTCGATTTAAAAACTGACTATACCCAGAACAAGCTTTTGCATATCGAATCAATTGAGATATATAAACACCATATGCAGGTGATAATGGAATATTGCTACATAAATGTGGGAAGTTGACGATGGAGAAGCTGAAATCATCCAGTTTGTCATGCAGTTGAGTTGTTAGTTTGCCGTTAATGTCTACTTTCAATAAAATATCTAAGTATGAAGCAGAAGTGGACGACTCTGTGGTGTCCTTTATTTCGAGCTCACAGGGATATATCAAATCGACATATGAATGAAAGCTATCATTGTTAATAGACAAAACTTTTATTTTCTCTTATTTGTATAGTTAAAATTTCTGCACAAAGAAAAAAATATAAGGTGATAAAGAATCCCCTTGTCTACATCCTCTTTGAATGTTGAAAGATGCTGAGAGATTACCACCTTGGTTAATAGTAGATATGATGTTGTGATAGAATAATTTCACTCATTTATGAATATCAGGTCTAAACCTTAAATAAGTTAAGGTCTTTTGTATAAAATTCCATGAGAAGGTATCGAAGGCTTTCTCAAAGTCAATAAGTAGTAAAAGACCTGGGATTTCTTCTTCTTCAGTATACTGCATAATATCATAAATTAGTCGAGTATTTTCTCCAATATATTTATTAGAAATGAAGCCAGTTTGATCAAGATTGATAAGTTTATCCAAGTACATCTTTAGTCTATTTGCAATGGTACCAGAAGCTATTTCATATATAGTGTTAAGAAGTGTAATTGGACGTCAGTTTTTAAGATTTGTCTCCTTTGGGTAAAAGTGTAATAATTCCATGTCTCTGTGTTATTGACAGAGTGCCATTTTCATATGCACTGTTGATAGACCTTACAACAAATGTACCAAGGTATTTCCAAAAAACCTTAAAAAACTCAGTTGAGAACCCATCAGAGCCTGGTGATTTATTTGCTTTCATTTTACTTAGTGTTGCACAAGCCTCCTTCAATGTAATTTTACCTTCTAAAAGCATAGATTCCTCTCTTGGGAATATCTTCATACTTTAATTCAGAATTTAAGTCAACTATGTTTATTTCCTGATTCGGTATTGAATATAAATTGTCATACAATTGCTATATTTCATCCAATATTTCAAACTGGTCTTGAATTATTTTCCCACTATCTTTTATAAGTTTGGGAATTATTTTACCAATAAAATTTCTTGTTTCTAAACTACAAAAATAATGTGATGGTTTTTCTCCTTCTTCTGTCCATTTTGCTCTGCTTCTTACATATATTCCTTGAAGTCTGTTATTTATGGGTTTTCCAGTTTTTATTGTTTTTCATTTAGTTCCTCTATATTGTGTTCAGAACTATTTTGTTCTAAAACCTTAATTTCTTCTATTAATTTTTTTCTTCTTTCACTTGTTTATTTTTTAAAATGATTTTTCCTCTTATTTCCATAACTAAAGTTTCTATGAATAACTTATCATTAATTGTGAAACATACATCTTCATCTGACACTGCATCAAGATTATTAAAATCATAAACAGGAACTCCATATTGTTTTTTCAAATTCAAAATAACCTCTCTGATACAATCTAGACATTCCTTATCACCAAGTAAAGATTTGTTGAATTGTAAGTTTTACATTATAACCCCTGGGTCGAGGCCTCTGCCGGTGGACTGGTGGACTGTTAGTCCCCGAGGGTCTCTACAGCCCAGTAGCTAAGTATTTCGTTACTAGCTTGAAAATACGGATGTATATTTAATTGCTGTTATAAAATTTAGAAATTCATTCCAAAATTAAGGATTATCTCCCTCACGCATAGCTCTTATCCTTAGACGAATTTGACTCCACTTTTTTGACACACTGTTTTTCCCTATAATAGCTCTAAAACTTCATAGATATTTCGGATTTCAAACATTTCGGTTGAGCATCACTGAAGAGACATAATTTGTCGAAATGCGCATCTGGTGCATCAAAATTGGTACCGTATAAGTTTTACATAGTTATATCCTTCAATAATTTCTAGTACTTTTTCTCTAGCCTTTGGGTTATTAATATATTTGTAATTATAGCAATCTAGTTGTAGATGTAATACTAAATTCAAATATCCACACCATATGATATTACTACAGTTCATTTCTTGAATGGACTGTTGAATATTTTCATAAAAATTTGATGAATCAGTATTTGGACCATATACTGTACAAAAAAACAAACACATGACCCTCTATACATACCTTCAGTATGTGAAAATTTCCATCTGTATCACCCTTTTCCAAACATACTTCAAAATCAAAATTGTTATCAAAAGTATTGCTACCCCTCTTGAATTCGAAGTAAAGGAACTAAAGTAGCATTGGTATCCCCACATATTTCTCACATCATTCTCTATTTCGTTGTAAAAATGTGTGTCTTGAAGACAATATATATATTATAGTTTAGATTTCTTAAGTAGTTAAAACATCTCTTCGCTTTGCGATATCGCCTAGAACCTGACAATTTACAGATAATATTTTGATTTCCATCAATTATTGAAACGAAAGGTTCGAGACCTGCTGGAAGCTGAACTGAAATGATATAAACGATTTCCTGCACGCATGTATACAGACTGAAAAAGATGAAAACGATAATAAAGAAGGCTAAGAAAGAAAGAAAAGAAAGCATATGAAAGAAATAAAGCATTGAAAATATATGTAATGACTACAAGTTCTTGTTACTCTTTTTTTTTAAATACAGGCAAGTGTCCTACTTGGTTATTTGTTTTGTCCAATATAAACTGGAAGATCATTAAAGAGGCATAAGTTCCAGAACAGCCTCGTAGATATGATCGGAAATAGTATTCCTGGAGAGGAAGCTCATTGTTTCACGTTTGCTATTTTTTTTTCTCGATTTCGTTAAAGATGTCGAACATCACTCGCTTTTCTCTAATTTGTCCATACACACGGCCGTTGAAATACCAAACTGATTTGACATTTTCGTTTTCCAACAACGTATTAATCAGCTGCCCATTAAGTTGAGTCACATCGTCACAGAGACGAATTCCATTCTGGATGTTTTTTTCACTGTTTGTCGATGTTTCATGATTCTCGATTTTAAAAAATTCTTATTAAGTTTCATTAGAATTGGTCGTTGGTAACCTTTTCTGGCAGGAATTCTGTGAATTACTGTAGTATCGTCATCTGGTATTTCCACACATGAATTTTCTTGAATGATGTGTTGTACCAATTCTTTGACGTTTTCTCCGGGTAATTCTTTCATTCCGTGAATTTTCACTTCTTTTTTCTTAGAACATTGTTCATTCCAGTTGGCCTTACTCATCCGGCGAATGCAATAGGAAAAATCTCTGAATACTACTCACTCACTGTCCACCAGTTTTACAAACTACACATTTAAATATTGCATATACATACCAGCACGTGTCCAAATAAATGTCTAAAACTGGCAACAATATATACTTATAGTCTATGTCACATCATTTGTCGCCCAACATTAATCAAAGACACGTAGACACTTGCCTGACCTACGGAGCACCTAAGTGTGTACCGCAATCTGGGCCATTACCGGAAGTTAAGTTGATGTTACAGGATTTTCAACAGTATCGCTTACAATCAGTATTTTGCATATTCTATAATCGTTATAATGATCATAATGTATAACTTATAAGGTACCAATTGTGATACACCAGATGCGCTTTCGACAAATAATGTCTCTTCAGTGATGCTCAACCGAAATGTTTGAAATCCGAAATAACAATGCACTTGCTAGAGCTATTTTAGGGAAAAACAGAGTGCCAAAAGGTGGAGTCAAATTCGTCTAAGGATAAGAGCTATGCATGATCATATAACCTTCCATTAAACCAAATGCTGTTTGGAGTGTTTCATACTGATTGTTTGGCCGTTCTTGGCACATTGATTTTGATCACAGATTACTTCGTTTACCTTATCAAAACATAAGGCTAACAACAGGTGTGACCAGTCGGCAGAGGACTCTTACTCCTTCTAAGCACATAATTTCACCTCTGGTATGTCCAGGGGTCCGTTTTGCCCAACTCTCCATTTTGTATTTATTAATTCTTGTGGAAAACTCCATTTACCTTATCAAGATATAGGGCTCATGGCGGGTGTGACCGGTAATCAGGGGATCGTTAATCCTCCTAGGCACCTGATCCCACCTCAAATAATTTGATTTTAAATCGATGTTTACAAATAACCGCGTCACTCTGCCATTTCAAGTGACAGTCACGTGACCAGTTCAAACTTTCAGATCATCGATGATATTATCTGTGTAAAGCTGTGTATTTTGTTATAACAGTACCGTACCATAAGTTTAATAGAAATAAAAATATCAAATACCTCTTAGTAATTCGTTGTTTTACGCTCTTTCAGCCTTAAAACTAGACAGTTGCGTATGAGTTCATACATCATGTTGGGATTCCCCTGACGCGCGTGGGTCTATTTATAGACGTCTATTATGGGATGATTTATATATGTAGCCACTATATTTACTTTCTAAATAATATTCGCACTGTTTTCTTTTACATGCAGATGTTTTCAAGCATGTAATTAAGGGAAAGTTAATAACTTTATAAAGTACAATTCGTATGAAACACGTCAGGCAGTATTTAACCCAAAGACATTTTGTATAGGCAAACTCGATTGTTATAACGACCATAAAATATACGAAATGCAGCTTTTGATCGAAACTGGTGAAACCAATGATTAATTCTTTCATTTAAAACAATGCAAGATTCTGAATATTTTACGTAAAAATGTATTGTAAACAACGAAAACACAATGGAGAAATCTTTCATGACAAATAAGTGAATTTCGCTACTGCATACATTTATGTTTTTCATTTACCCATTTGTTAATAATTCTGGAATGAAAACCAATGAAATCATATTTTTATCAACTTATTAACTAGGATATTCCAATAGCGAAACTAAGCATCTTTTATGAGATTGATTACTGTTCGCTAACTTAATTTTTTTTTTCGTTTTGTTTAATGATCAATGTCATTACTTTAATAAATATCAATTTGCTTTAATTGAAGGTGGAAATTCAGCATGGAGTTCGTTGGAGAAACAACTCCCCAAAGAAGAATACAAAAGGAAGCAGAGTAATGGTAGAATTTATCTCATCTTCGAATAAAAAGTCCTAGATATAAAGATAAGCTATGACATTGATCATTGTTTGATTTCTTTACCTTATTATCAAGATTAGTTGTTGATAATGGAGTACGACAGGAATTATCTCATGGTGTACTTATGTGTATCAGATCCATAGTTCTGTCTTGAAAGCAAATGTCGTTGCTATATGTCAGTAAAGTTTTCTCAATATAGTAAGCTCATCACCGGTTTATTAATTAGTATACAAATAACTGAACGCGTGCATAACTAAAGAAAAATCGTTATTCTATGTAACGTGTAATAGGCAAAACTTGATCTCGACTTTAGTATACGCAGAAGTACGTCTTGGCTTTACTCTTTATTTTCTATTCGTTATAGGATTTATGAGATTGATCACTGTTTGTTATCTTCACTTCTTTCACTTCTGAAAGTATAATTCATTGTAGTAATGGACATTGGAGGTAATGAATATACTTTTTCTTCCAAATCAGATGAGATACATCAACTGGATATAGAAGATGATTGGAACAACTCAAGAGAAGGAGGTAATATTTTACCGGGTATACATTTTAATTTGTCAAACATTTCAAGACTGTTTCAAATTTGCAACTGCTAAAATCAAACGGTGAAAACAAAACATACAGATAGATTTCAGACATATTACATCACAATATATGTAAGATGTGGCGTAAAATGTGTATTCACAAAAGAATTGAAGAACTTTTAGAAAAGTTGATATCACATTTTTTTTATAACCTCAACAGCAGCAAATCGTATGACAAAAGAAGACATTATCTCTGATGAGATGAAAAACTTAACCGAAGGTGCTAAAACTTCAGAAGGTATGTAACTCTTCAAAACTGTTTGAAACTTTCAACTGCTAGAATTGTAACGGAAGAACATTTCGCCATATATGTACAGGTGCGGATATATAATTCCACTTCATTCAATCAACAATGTAGTGAAATCGTAATCATTTAAGAACTTCTAAAGTGATGACTTAACAACGATGCTGATTGGATGAAAAATTCGTTTGATTTCTTAGTAAAAAAAACAATTCGTCCGGAGTTCATCGGCACTAAGCACGCGGGACTACTTTTTTCTGGAATGCGTCTTCCCCGTTCTAATTTTAGTGCTATTCATAGAAGGGAATGTTCACACAAGCAAAACAAAATGTATTCGTTTGATGCTACGAAATATAAACACAACTAAATATATGAATGAAATACAAATTAATTTAAAGCAACAACACGCATAAACCTAATGATGACGTGGAAGATTAGTCAACTTGATGACGTAGGACACTGGCTGGTAGTAGTACACATATTGTAAACAGGAGTTCCCGGTATGTATGGTCTGCTTTTCGAGTTCGATAACATGACGGAGCAAGCAGCGACTTTGATCTGGTAAATATTAATGAAATTGAACTGCGTTATATGGGGCTCAGTCAACGAGGGCAATTTAGATGAAGAGGTGTTTAGCTTTTTACTTGATATTGAAATGGAGCCGAGTCGCATTCCACCGTTCCTACGATCAAAGTGTTCAACGTCTCGAATGCAATGCAGCATACATCCAGTCACCACTTATTCTCCTCCTTTATATGTAAAACTTATACGGTACCAATTTTGATGCAATTAAATATGCTCATTTCGACAAATAATGTCTCTTCAGTGATGCTCAACCGAAATTTTTGAAATCCGAAATAACTATGAAGTTTTAGAGCTAAATATAGCCAAAAACAGCGTGCCAAAAAAGTGGAGCCAAATTTGTCCAAGGATAAGAGCTATGCATGAGGGAGATACAGCGTAATCCTTAATTTTGAAATGAATTTCTAAATTTTATAACAGCAATTAAATATACATCCGTATTTTCAAGCTAGTAACGAAGTACTTAGCTACTGGGCTGTAGAGACCCTCCGGGACTAACAGTCCACCAGCAGAGGCCTCGACCCAGGGGTCATAATGTAAAACTTATACAGTACCAATTGTGATGCACCAGATGCGCATTTCGACAAATAATGTCTCTTCAGTGATGCTCAACCGAAATTTTTGAAATCCGAAATAACTATGAAGATTTAGAGCTAAATATAGCCAAAAACAGCGTGCCAAAAAAGTGGAGCCAAATTCGTCCAAGGATAAGAGCTATGCATGAGGGAGATAATCCTTAATTTTGAAATGAATTTCTAAATTTTATAACAGCAAATAAATATACATCCGTATTTTCAAGCTAGTAATGAAGTACTTAGCTACTGGGCTGTAGAGACCCTCGGGGACTAACAGTCCACCAGCAGAGGCCTCGACCCAGGGGTCATAATGTAAAACTTATACAGTACCAATTTTGATGCACCAGATGCGCATTTCGACAAATAATGTCTCTTCAGTGATGGTCAACCGAAATGTTTGAAATCCGAAATAACTATGAAGTTTTGGAGCTAAATATAGCCAAAAACATTTTCTATTTCAGCTTTTAATCATTGTACCTTAAATTTGACGTATAATCCATTTAATTCTGCACAGTAACTCTACCCCACCAAAAGGCACTGTCAGTTTTGTTGTTATTTTCATTGTTACGTATAGGTATTCCTACGCACCATTTCAAAAACGTTAATTCAAGCTTTCTGATGGCAGAAACCGTTTTTCTATTTTAAAAATATAATTAAATGATAAGAAATAAAACTTATAAGTCGTTCTTTGATGCATGTATCAAACTCAAAATTGGACGGAAAACTGAATGAATGAATGAGGTTTTCCGTCCAATTTTTCGTTTGATTCATAGTTATTTCGGATTTCAAACATTTTGGTTGAGCATCACTGAAGAGACATTATTTGTCGAAATGCGCATCCGGTGCATCAAAATTGGTACCGTATAAGTTTTACATACATGAATCAAATAAAGAATTTTAAGTTTCATTTCTTAAATCTAAAAAACAAAAATTAAAATCCCAATTTGTTTATCATATAATATATATGCATATATAAAGCAAACAGAAAGATCACTGTTAGTTACCCTCCCCCTTCACTTTTTGGATTGAGAAATATTGCTTTAGATATCCGTTGTGGTAGAGAGATAGCGATTTGCACTCTTATATATTCTATTCCTGTAACAGATCTCACCCATACAAATCAAGATCTAACATTTTATACAATGATATATTTTAGGTCACCTTAGTCACGCCGGTGAGCTATTGCTATCGGTATTCTCTGTCCTCGTCCGTTGTTCGGATGTGTGGAAGTTAAGTTGTTCTTTTTTTCAACATTTCAAGAACAACGGTACCAATTGCAACCAAACTTGCAACAAATCATCCTTGGGTAAAAGGCTTACAAGTGGAGGTAATCAAGAAAAGACGAAAATTGGATGGGGTCAATATAATTTCTTCTCAAGAACCACTGCGCCATACGAAACATATATGAAAGTGTACTGATACTTAAGTCGGATTTATGAGATTGACTACCGTTAGTTAGTTAATTTCCGTGGGGACACAGGTTAGAATATGTCCTCCATATACCTTGCTTGTCGTAAGAGGAGACTAACTGGAGTGGTCCTTTGGATGAGACCGCAAAAACAGGGACCCGGTGTCACAGCAGGTGTGGCACGATAAAAATATCTTCCTTTTCAAAATTCTTAAGCACCGAGCACTAAATGTCGCAGCCCTTCGCCCACAATAGTGACACCTCCATATGAGTTAAAATTCTCGAGTAGGACGTTAAACAATAAACAACCAACCAACAAACCGTTAGTTGATTTCACATTATCATAATGTAGATTCAATTGGGGAGAATGGACCTAAAATAGGAATGAGAATGTAAAAACTAATTGATAGAAAAATACCACAAAGTAAAATTAAACAGCATAAAATGCTTTGGTGTTAATAGTCCAATTATATCCAGTCTCACATTTACTGACATAGGTAGGTGATCAGACGAGAAGACGAAATACATTTCACTTGTGATTGCTTTCTCGTCCGGATTTTAATAGAGCTCGAGTTCGATTTTTCAAGTGGTAAAAACGAGGTCATCCATAACACAACGTACCCTCTACCATACTTGCCAACATTTTCCTCATGCAATGTCCGCCATGATCCTCTTTCTTCAGCAAACATTTTAGTCAATACGCTTAGCATCTTAAAAGTGTTTATATTTCTAAGGTACAACAGCAATGCCCGTATTGTAGGCTATTTAATTGAAAAGAAACAATGTAAGTTACAGTGACACATTTCGACTTTTTTAACTTGTTTGAAAGAGAAAATGTTTTCAGCAATACAGATATTAGTGTATTTTGTTAGAAAATTAGAAGGAAAAAAATGCACTTTCTACAACAATAACTTAGCTTTTTATATCTGATGATGCCATTCTTTCTTTCTTTGACGGCGTCGACCCCACATATCCCGATAATGATCTCCAAGAAGAAGTAATTTCACAAAGTGACCACCCTCCAGTTTTTTCAAAACAACTTGAAGACAATTGTTAAAACCTGCCACCAGTTTATACATTTTACTTATCAGTACCGTACATAGTTACCGGCATTGTTTTCGTGGATGTACGAGTTTATTCCCTGAACGTCTACTTGCCAAAAGAACATCTCCTCATGAAGGGGATTAAAGGGTCCTTTAAAGAGAACCCAGGTACACTTACCTGAATATAACATCACTGCCCAAGTTCAGATGCTGAATCTGTATACGACATCACGTTGATTAAAACAGACATTGCTATCTTATCAATTCTTTGTCGCAGAACCGTTTGCGGTTTACCTGATCAAGATATATGACTCACGGCGGGTGTGACCGGTCGACAGGGGATGCTTACTCCTCCTTGGCACCTGATCCCACATGTTGTGTGTCCAGGGGTCTGTGTTTGCCCAACTATATATTTTGTATTGCTTGTAGGAGTTATGAGATTGATCACTGTTCGTTATCTTCACCTTGCATCTAGTGATCAGTCAACCAAACATTACTTTATTAAACACCACTCTGATTCCACGCACAAGTACTCAGAAGTTGAAATAAAAAATATGCTAGAGTTCCTCATTACATACCTTGCATGTATAAATCTGCTATATTGGTTCAATTTGAAGGAGATGGCGAATGAATATTTTTACAGTAGCAATTGTCGTCGTTGGGAACTTAAACGACGATGTAATTTGATAACAGTAAAACAAAATTCAAAATACACCATGGTCATGTTGAAAATGTCTGAGAATCTAATAAGCTACATTAATCAAACTAAAAGATGAAAAAGTGAAGTCGAGATTCGAAAATATAAAGGATTTTGAAAAGAAAGATAAAAAGAGGGTCCAATCCTGAACCAAAATCGAGGTCCAATCCGTCACGTTTATCGCGGAAACGACCATAGTCCACTCCTGCACATTAGCAAATGTTCAAGTCAAGATATTTATCTAATCAAGGCAATTTAAGGGACAAATCGCATACACTGGTTCAAGTTTTCATCAAAAGATATGTGCAGAGTCTATTTTACCGAAAGTATATTTCTTAAAATGCATGAAAACATAATTAGAAACATCTTCGCCCACTTCGAATTCTATCGAGGCAGCATCGTCAACTTTGATCAATGAATTTAGAGTTGTACGTGTACATGAGTAAGAATTCCAACAACCAATCAACTTAATGATGCCTCCCTGGCCAGGCAGTGTTTTAAATTCATAAATTCGTCGTCTAATAAGTCGGTAAAATGAAGAGTTTTAAGAGCCTACCTTTGTTTGGAAATGCCGTCTGCCATCTTGTTTTGTCCAATCCTGCACACGATCATGACAGTGACTATTACAGGTCATGAGATGGACGAATTATTTGAAGTATTTTCACATATGAGGGGTTTAGAATCATGAAGTGAGTTTACATTTCCAACACTTGACAAAAAAAGTTACACGATCTCGATAAAGTTATCGATTTAGATTCACGCGACAGCACAATGTGATGACACAGGGAAAAGAGTCACTCGTAATATGAAATAATATGACATTAGAGAATATACTGACATTCCTTCCTTTTTAAGTCGTTTTAGCGGAAGGAGATTTTAAGCATTTTTAAACTTTCCAATTTTATCCTTTGAGCTTACCTGTACATATACCGTTTATATAAATCCACCAGGATATGTCGACTTTGAAAACGCTACATAATAACCGGAAATTCGTGACCGGAATATAAAATTCTAATCGGACGCGTAAAAGGATTCACCTGCCTAAAATAGTCAGCGACTCAAATTTGTAGATAATATAACTTTAAACTTAAATTTTAGTCGTTTAATATTACATAGCAAATAAGTGAATATGTTGTAGCTGAAGCAGCTGAAAATAAAGAACAGATTTATCCCTCTAAATCAAAAGAAAGCACACAATTTGGTGGTTATGAACAACCTACAACTGATGATAATACAAATATGAATACAGAAGCTAAAAGTACAGAAAGTGTTTCCAGTTTTGAAGTCCTTGAAAGTAAGTGGATTTTGACAATAAATATGCAGTAAATCTTAGTGAGACGCCAATATATTTTCTAAACAATTTTGTTTTCCACGCATACGTTATGAAAACTTCAAGTAAAAAATACAAACGATAACTATCTAATTATTCAATTGTTTCAAAATCTGTTGCCAAATTTTAATAATGAAAACAATATTTACTTTGATATTAACTTACTATCTTCCTTCCACAGAAAATTGGGCAAAGAAACTGATGTCAATCGTTGAACAGAAACTGGCAAAAGAACAGGATATTAGAATGCAACTAAGGAACAAGAATGATGTTGTGTTAAATGTCTTAGACTTTGCTGGTCAAGGTGCATATTATGCCTCACATCAGACATACATGCGCAAAGACGCAATTTATATAATTGTTTTCGATGTTTCAAGAAATCTAGCTGGGGGAAAGGGAGACGAAGATTTCATGGTGTCTGCGGATGAAATAACATATCTTTGTGACAGACCAAATACACCGTTCTCATGCTGGGCTCAGAAAGGCAAATAACCCATTACTTTAACATAAGTTTACACATAGTATGCATGAAACGTTATAGTCTAGTCAATCTAGCTCAAAAATGAGCAAAACCTCAAACTAATTGCAACAGAAATGAAATTTTGATTATTCATGCAAGAAAACACGTGTAAACAACATATTAAAAATCGGCTTTTGTATTTCCATGGGGAAATTGGAATTTTGGAGTAAAATGATGTTTTTTTCATGAAAATCGCTAAAAACTGGAAATTCAAGATAATGTCCATTTTATGTAACATAGTAAAAATAAGTTTCATATCTCAAATTTCAACCTGATCTTATAAATTTAAGAATAAAACGTCCAAATGCACAACTAAACTTTTCTGCACCAAAATTTATTTTCCCTTGCCGAATTTTGGGCTGAAATCTTAATTTTCCAACAAAAATCGTTAAAAACTGGATTTTGGAAGAAAATACTTTTTCTTGTCCATTAGGCATATATGAGTTACCACATGAAGATTTATACATTAAAATAAACTGTTAACACAAAACAAGTGCCCCTTCAAAAATGGTCTGTTAAAGATGACCTACATTTTTGTAGTTACTCCCGTTACATCGGAAGTTGGAGGCGCGCTTACCATTCCGGTCCTATGTTTCACATAAATACATGTAGTATTTTAAAACAAATAGTGTATAGTAAAGCTTACGTTACCAAATTATTTATTAAGCTGAGTTTTAACAGTTTGTACTACATCTATGACGAAACAAGGTTCAGTTTCTTCGATTTTATAAAGAAATCTTTAATACGTGCACTTCGTCCAATTCTACAGTTTGGGAAAGGGGGGGGGGGGGGTATTGCCGTATTTGATGTTTAGTTCTATCCAAATTATTGTGCAATTAATACAGAGAATTTCAGAAGTAATCTGTTTTAAAAACAATGGACACATGGAATTAAAAGCAAAATGAATCAAGCACGCAGCATCGTAAAAAAAATGGGGGGGGGTTGAAGATATATTTCACAATATTGCCTGAAAATTGACAAGTAAATTTTAATCCAAAAGTTATAAAAATCCATGATGGTGTGTGTGGTGGTGGTGTTGGTGGGGGGGGGGCTAAGGTTGTTCTCTCAGTTCAATTTTACACTTCCATTGTGTACAGTTCACGACAATGCTATTTTTTTTTAAAAAAGAGGAGGGAGGGCAACCAATCTGTCTAAAAATCAACCTCTGTACGTAAAAAATTATCAACTTTGCCTGTACTAATAAAAGGTATAGATCCATTATTGCTACGTGCCTGATAATTATATAAGTGATCATTTGAGTAATTGCAGTACAGTTCAGTCCATGTTTTTACAAGTACAACGGCTAGTGTCACAATTTGCCTTGCATTTATTGCGAAAAGTTTAGTTTTAACAGATACAAGAATTGCTGAAAGCAGTGATAAGCCCCAGTTCGAAGGATCCAAATTAAGCATTTCTTTAGTCCACTCTATGACTTTAAAAAATTCTTGCAGTGCTCCTCTTCTGCAGCTGTAGTTAGTAGTTATTGGCAACGACTGAACTTATAAAAATGATATTGTGTTAAACAATACTTCACAAAGCAAATCTCCTGTAAGTGTCTCTATGGTATTCCATCGTACAAAGTCGATATGACATCGACACCAGAATATATCCTTTTCTCTATGAAATCCTCATATAGGAAGGTGAAGATAACGAACAGTGATCCATCTCGTAACTCCTATAAGCAATACAAAATAGAGAGGTGGGCAAACACGGACCCCTGGATATATCAGAAGTGGGATCAGGTGCCTATGAGGCTATGAGGAGTAAGCACCCCCTGTTGACCGGTTACACCCGCCGTGAGCTCTATATCTTAATAAGGCAAACGGAGTTACCCTTATTCAATATCATTGTGCCAAAAACGGCCTAACAATCTATATGAAACAAGTCAGACAGACAGATTTGACCTAATGATAGGTTGTATTGGCAAAGTAGATTGTTATAACGACCATATAACTCTTCTTTACCCCTTGGCATCTAGCTTAAAAAGGAGCATATTGATAATGCGAGGGATTTTAAACGAAACAGTTGAAACCCCTTCACCATCAACTTGTTTGTCAGTAGCGTGCCTCCATTTAAAAACTAATCATATACAGATTTTTTTTCTCGATTTATCTACATTTTGACAATACAGGACCCGTTCCGATGCCAAACATTCTTGACGTTGTGTCGCATCCTGTGAATGCATATAGAAAGGGCAAGGATTGACAAACTTCGTTTCCTAAAAAGACGTCTGTTTTTAACGACATTCTTCACTTAGGGGCAAGATCAAAAATTCAATGTCTCACAAAAAACTAAAGTCACATAGTTTTTACCAAGCCCCCCCCCCCTCCTCTTTAAAACTTAATATGACAAATGTAGAAACTAATCGAATAACAAGAAAAGAAACGTACGATTATAAATAACACTCTGTATACCTTTTCTACTGTTTATTCACAAATGAAAGTGTACATTAAATCTATTAAATGTTTATTAATATGTTTTAAATATTATGTGGTATTTAACAGTCGCTTGTCTTTTTCCTTTTTCCACAACGTGTAATCGATGTCGGATGACAGAAACTTACGGGAGTTTTTATTCCCCTCTCCCTAACTAATTGAATTTAAATTTTCATCCGACATTGATCTCGTCCCTTAGGGCAGTTATGTTTATTTCAGAGTTCGTTGCTATTTCTGTGCTTTGTATAAAGACATTTCAAACAAAATGTGCATTTTGTATGATCCTCTAAAATTTACGATAAATAACTGTATCCCATTTCAATTCTCAATGAGCGTGTGCCAGCGTGGCGAGAATGCCATCGTCATCGAAAACAAGTTTTGTCTTGAATAGATGGCCGGGCGGTCTAGCGCGCTGTTCGCATGCTGCTAGGAGATGTGGTTCCGCAGGTCGTGAGCACAAGACTAATTAGAAAGAGTAGCTACTCGATTTTACATCAAATCATGATACTATGCGCAAGTGTTTACTTACATTGATTTTTATTATTTATATTATCAATGTTTTATTATCATTATTATTACCCATGAATGACTCCCCAAACCTGAATTTGAAAAAGAAAAGCAAAAATACTTTGCTTACTTAGTTTTATAAAAGTTTTTAATACAAAACGCTTGCTCAAATGATGAAGATACAAAATAACTGAAACTTTTAACCCGAATGGCTTTCCATATTTTCTTTTTTAACAACCGTAATTCCCCCTTGTAATTGACATGAATTCTTTAAGATTTCATTTATAATTGATTATTCATAACCTCTAAAGTAAATATTGTGTCTTATTATTAAAATTAATTCAGTAGAGGGTCAAACAAAATATTTTGAAGCTTTATTCCCGAAATTTCCCCGGGAATGGAAGTCGGCAAAGAATATGAGATGCTTAGCAATATTGCATGTATATAAAAGGTCTTAAAATCACCTTTTTAATACAACTGTTAAGCTGTTTAATCGCGTTTTTTATTACATGCACTTTAGATCATCGTGTATAACTTTATTCCGATGACTGTCACGGTTAAATTACTCCCCTTTACGTGTACGGCGTGCCGTAAACATTATAAAATATCGATGGTTTACTAAAACATTTAAGTCTGAATTTGAAATATTTCCCATTGTCCGTTTTTGTCCGATTTTTTGTATGTTGTTAATCACGCTTTTGTTTATGAAATTCCATCGAGTTTGTTTCTGTTGCAATTACTTTGAGGTGATTTGCTAGATTTACTATACTATTAAGGTAACAAACAATGATTAATCTGATAACTCCTATAAGGAATACAAAGTCAAGACTTGGGCAAACACGGATCTCTGGAAATACCAGATGTGAGAACAGGTTTCTAGGATTGGTAAACATCCCCTGTTGTGTGGTCACACCCGCCGTGAATCATATATCTTGATCAGGAAAACGGAGTAATTCGTAGTCAAAATCAGTGTGTAAAGAACGGTCTCACAATGGACATGAAACACAACGGACAGTATTCAACCTATTGACGGGTTGTATTTGTAACTTAAATTGTTTTAACAAATAAAATTGTTATAACAATCACATAATCAGCGAAATGCTGACTTCAAACGAGAATTTTGAAATCCCTTTCACGTTATCTATCAGTAGCTTACCCCGATTAAAAATGGATCATATGCAGAACCTATCATCAGGTTCCTACATGCTGAATTTGACTACTGACTGTTTCGATTACCTGATCAACACATATAGCTCATGAAAAATGTGATCTGTCAATAGATCAAGAGAATGCATACTAATCCTCGGCACCAGATCAACCTCTGATGTGTCCAAGTGTCCGTTTTTCCCGTGCTGTAGAATGTGTATTCCTGTAGGATTTATGAAATTGATCACTGTTATCGTCACCTTCCATTTTCACAAAACGACCCTAGGTATCAAATATGCATAATGATTAATCAGATGGTTATTATCTCATTAACTCAAGTTTCATCGATTTAAATAGTATCCACTTTTATGGCACGGCTCAATGTTTTATTAGAAATATTATACCATGTCTTTAGACGTTTATCACAAAATATTCTTTTAATTTATCTTTCCCTTTTTGCTTAGATTACATACATTACTGGTTGAATATGATTCGAGTTCACGGAGGAAAATGTAAAAACATCATTTTGGTAGGAACTCATGGAGACAGCAAAAGGTAATATAATCAAATACGTTATCTGTAAAAGTAACAAACTGAGTTCAATATTTCAATGATATTTGCCTGGATATGGTGTTTATATCTCTCAACTGAAGGGTTTTAACAGTCTCACATCTCTAGCATGAAACATATCAGGCAGCAATCGACCTAATGACGTGCTCTATGTGCAAATAGATCATTATAACTACCATAAAAGTTGCAAAATGTGGATTTTAAATGATACTGTTGAAACATATCTAACTTATTTGTCAATAGCTTGCCTCGATTTAAATATTGTTCATATGCAGAATATGCTCTCGTGTATTGAATCATAAACAGCATGGGCCCGTTTCACTAAAAGGCGTACGGCCAGACGTTAGATTAGTCAGGCACAACACAGGACTAAAAATAAAACCGGACTAAGTTGCGTTTCGTAAAACAGACTACGTTTACACCCGACTAAATTTATGGCTTAAATTCAGGTCTGCCCATGACTAGGTGTAACTCTTAGTCTGTAAACTACTAAACGAATAATGGCCACTGTGTTGATTTTGAAAAAACACAGACAGCGGCAGATAAGAAGCTGGAGGGTTTTCAGAGACCAGTCAAATTGACTCTGAATCAAATTATGATTTGATAAAAATAAATATCAGGAATATCTCATCCCTATCGTTATAAACTTCAAATAATTTTGCTTAAAAGTGGAATTCATTGGATTAATTCATTAAAAAATAAAGCGACATCTACTACATTGTATTTGAAAAATTGCTGTTTTGTATGAAATATATAGTGAAAAATGTTTCTGGGAACAAACTTATGGCCAACTATTGTACATGTACTTTCATTTATACAAAAATCATGGAATATAATACGTTACATGCATATTTTAGAATAATTGTATTTTACAATCAAGGAACGTTAATGTTGATTGTCTAAAAATTTATTTCTTCCAATCAATCAAGTTTTTAAAGAAAACTTAAAACATTTTCGTTATGTAATCTTTTGTGTTTGTTGTACATTACATGGCATAATAGATTTGGATTTTTGAAAACAGTACATTAAGTCACCTATAGCTGTACATTAAGTTGAAAAAAAAACTATCGATTCTTAACTTAATGTACTGCTACAGGTAACATAATGTTCTGCTACAGGTAACTTAATCTACTGCTACAGGTATCTTAATGTACTGCTACAGCTAACTCAATGTACTGCTACAGCTAACTTAATGTACAGGTACAGGTAACTTCATGAACAGGTACAGGTAACTTAATGTACGGCTACAGGTAACTTCATAAACAGGTAGAGGTAACTTAATGTACAGGTACTGGTAACTTCATGAACAGGTTTTAAATGCTGAAAGCAAAATACAGTGAAAGCATTTTTTCTGCAATGAAAAAGAGCAAAGTTTGGATTTAATTCACATTTCAAACATTTGTAATGAACAAACCGTCTCATATTATTCACACAAAATGTATAGTTAATGGATCCATTCCATAAATGGTTGAAAATATATCCATTATCATATTCTTTTTTTATCAAAATTTGAACGAGAATGGCATGTTTCCTGAAGAAATGTTAATCTCACTGCTAGTAGATACATTTCGAACAGAATCATCTTCAGGACAGGAACTATAACTTTTCATCCTTTTCACACACTTTCCATCATCTGAATCTGCCACATTTCCACGAATAAGTTCACTAACTCTCTGCTGCTGTTCAATGCTGGTACTTTTGAAGGATCGAACTGCAATAAATTTGTGGCACGTTTTTTCTGTAATTAGCTGTTCGTCAATCCCAGCTTCATACAAGCGGGTTGCCGCTGTTGCTCTCAAAGAGTGATTTGTATAGTGTCCCTTGAATCCCGCTCATTCACAAAGATTAGCGATAGTTTTTGTCAAAACACGAACGCCAACTGGGGCATCTGCATACCAGGTTTTGGCTTGTGTATACCTCAGCGGTCGAAGATACCAGGCGTCGGATTTACCATCTTTGGGCCTGAAAATTTTTGGTTTTTAATTTGTCATTCATCTTATATAATATTTTTTAAATATGAAATAGTTTGATATTTCATTATTATTATTATTATTTTGATATAAAATTCATACTTGCCTCAAGCTCAGGTATTTCTCATACTGCTGGTAGACCGTTAGTCCCCGAGGGTCTCGACAGCCCAGTAGCTAAGTACTTCGTTACTAGCTTGAACAATACGGATGTATATTTAATTGCTGTTATAAAATTTAGAAATTCATTTCAAAATTAAGGATTATCTCCCTCATGCATAGCTCTTATCCTTAGACGAATTTGACTCCACTCTTTTTGGTACGCTGTTTTTGGCTATAATAGCTCTAAAACTTCATTGTTATTTCGGATTTCAAACATTTCGGTTGAGCATCACCGAAGAGACATTATTTGTCGAAATGCGCATCTGGTGCATCAAAATTGGTACCGTATAAGTTTTACATACGAACAGGACATCTCTCGGGCACTATAGTTGATTCTCATAGGCACGTGTAACTTTTGGTTTAATATTTCTGTGTTGTAATCCACCTCTATTAGTTTTAGATACATCCTCTTTATATCTTTATACCTGATCAGGATATGGGGCTCACGGCGGGTGTGACCGGTCAACAGGGGATGCTTACTCCTCCTAGGCACCTGATCCCACCTCTGATGTGTCCAGGGGTCCGTGTTTGCCCAACTATCTATTTTGTATTGCTTGTAGGAGTTATGAGATTGATCACTGTTCGTTTTTTTCACCTTGCATTCAAGATATCTAAGGTCACTGGATTCTTTGATGATTGAAATCTGACTGTATTTCACCACACGCAGATTGCGGTGCTCTTGGCCCGCTCTCTGTCCAAGCTGTAACAGCAAAGTATATTATAGTTTCTGTGGAGTATCAGTTCCAAAAATATTTGTCCTCCACATAACGTCTTCTTGTTCTTCCGAGATGACTTCTGCTTTCTTCTTATCATTTCCTAGACCATGCCCTCACAATTCCTTCATTTTTGAATCAAGAACTTCTTTAAATCGATGGAATGTTTGGTCATCAAAAGAGCTCACAAATCTTCCCGCTTGTCTCACGTTCATAGATTGTATTGGGCATATAATCGTCACCTTTCTGATTTCTAACTTCCGCAACAAAATAACTCATGGTTTTGTTCAATTCCTCATCTGTGATGCTTTTCCTTGATATGAAGGTCTCTGTTCCTGTTGCTTTGTTTTTCCTGTCTTCTTGCGACTGTTTAAATAGATTAATGGCCTATTTTCACTTTTGTTCGGTTTTCTTTGAAAGACCCTTCTTCACCAATTCATCCAATTCTGCTTGGTTAAGTGAATTTAAAAATCGTTCTTCATTCTCAACACCTTCCTTGAGCTCGGAGTCTCCGTCGACATTTTGAAAAAAAACCAGTTCACTGTCAAGAACACTGTAGTTCACTGTGCCTTTTAGACAGTCTGCACCAGTTAGTTGCATATTTGGCTTTTGTCATGATCTCTTCAAGTAGCTTCTTAAGCATTGTTGAAATTGTTCTCTTTAACTTTCCTTTAACGTGTCGTTTACATAAACAACATCCATACTTCACAGGAGGCCTCATCCTTGTTTACATTTAATCACTAGCTGCATGTTGGAATCTATTACTTGTGATCGTCATTAAGACTGCATAAACTTAGCATAAAATTCCGGAGACAAATCATTATGGGAAGTCTATCCATTAATAAGAAAAAATAGGTAGGAAAACTTGGTATTCAAACCACAGATATACAATCTGGGTTTGTCCAAAACTTCAGTGAGACTGCCGCTATTCCACCTCGGCTATACATCCCATGAAGAATTTCCGAATTTCAAGCTATCTAAAGTCACCCGTCGTGGGCATAGAATTTTTCTTGATAATACGACAGAAGTTGTGCACAAGAAGTAAGTTTTTTTTCCATAGAGTGGGTCAAGTCTCCATACTTTTATTTACAAAACATATTACATCTGAACAGGTACTAAAATATTTTACTTAGTTCACAATGGAGACTTGGCCCACTCAATATGAAAATCTGCTTTGAAAAGTCAAATTTACTGTTATTTTGTGCGTTTTTCGCGTATAGGTGACTTTATGTGGGATATTTTTAATGTTCCATTAACATGGGCCCATCGAAAAAGCATTTTTGGAAACTATGGATTGATTTTTTTAACTAGAATGCATTTTTTTCTTTTTCTGGAGAGTTTCTATTTAAACGTTGATATATGTACCTCTGTGGGTTATCTGCTCAATACAGTCACTAATCTTCTTTTGGGGAAAGTGAGGTGGTTTTAAATTGTTTTAGCATTCTTTCCATTTAATATTCATGTGAACTATTGGTATATTTCAACTCTTGAAAGACTAGACTACTTACTATTTGGTGATTTCGATCGATATCACTAGACAATTCTGCAAACAGCATATCTCTATTTTCGCAAATTGATGATGCTAGCACCTGTATTTCACCAGCCGTTCAATTGGGGTTTATATTACTGATTTTGCTCACAGGTGCTTTGGTCATAATGTATGAGTACACATTTAACCTTGTACATATATGTATAAGGTAAGATGTGTATTTTTATATTATGACCTAAGCACCTGTGATTTTACTCTGTGAATTTGAAGACGCTATTATATTATTGTCTTGAATACTGGATCAGACAACAGTAGTAATGCACGAAGTATACATGTACATGCTATCCTGCAATACACTGTTGGAATCTAGAAGTTATACACACAATATACTTGCTGGAAAAAAATATAATACATGTAGACCCTTTGTCTAGTGCAGGGACGGATCAAGGAAATGCGGTAAGGCACGGGGTGCAACTTTATGAGGTATGGGGTCTGTGGACCACATTAAGCCCCTTGAAGCTTGATCTTGGATTTTACAGATTTTATAGGGCTTGAAATATGTCTCTTATGTTGTCATTTTTGATAAGGCGAAATTAATAAAATGACGCAAATTTTTAGGGGTTATGGAACAAATAAAGTTCTCCCAATTAAGCAATTCAATAAATGAAAAGATTGTGTTATTTATTTCTCCGAGAGATAAAGTAATTATTGCTTCTTTTATTGTCTACATTTTTCTAAATAAAAGACCAGAATTTACCTTCAATTTGAAATTTTAAGGGGGAGCCAGGGACACTCTTTTAAATTCACCACTGGTCTGATTATGATAACATAGTTCAACTCATAAATTATTTTAAACTTTGATAAGAGATAAAAACAATGTAGGTGATCTAAATACGTGGCTTTTTTCCCAAACAGAAGATACTAATATAGCTTGATATTTCATTTATTCATGCTTTAAAAACTCATTTTATAGACCTACAGCTTAATAAATTCAAATAGAAATTCAATGGAGCGGAGTCTACTTACATGTATTATAGTTTATTGAAATGTGCAGTATTCCCCAGAATAATAAACGACACAGTTCAATGATTTCCTTAACGGTGGGTGGTTATTTGCTGATGTAGTTAAAAATTGGAATTTTGAATTGAATTTCTGTTTCAAAAATAATTTAAAGTTCATGTTTTAAGATATGCGTTTCCTTGATTTCAATTTATATGTTACCACAAGAACCAGTAATTTTGTCTGTAATAATGGTATTAGGGGTCTACACTATACATGTACCACACCCTATTGCAATTAAGTTTATTTCGGTATTTTCCATTGAATACGGAGTGGTATAGTATAGACTCCTAATACCTTTATTACAGGCAGAATTACAGGTTCCTGTGATGTTACGCACATAACATATCTGTTCAAATAAAGTCTCTTCAGTGATGCCCAAGCCAAAATATTGGAAATCCGAAATAACAATAAACTTGTAAAAAAAAAAAAAAACCAGAGTGCCAAAGATTGCAGTCAAATTCGTCTAAGGATCAGAGCTATCCAAGAAGAAGATAATCCTTAATTTTGAAATGAATTTCTAAATTTTATCACAACAATTAAATATACATCCGTATTTTCAAGCTAGTAATGAAGCACTTAGCTACTGGTCTGTAGAGACCCTCGGGAACTAACAGTCCACCAGCAGAGGCCTCGACCCAGGGGTCATAATGTAAAACTTATACAGTACCAATTTTGATCCACCAGATGTGCATTTTGACAAATATAGATAGACATATATATCTAAATGTCGAATTGAAGGTCACAGCAAGAAAGTTTTTCTACTCACGTAAAAGTTTTTAAATAAATTCTGCTTCATTGGAATATAAAAACAGGTCAGCGAATAAAGGAGCACAATCCGTGCCCATGGGGATCCCAACTGACCGTTGGAAGACCTGATCACCAAATACCACGAGGATATTGTCAATGAGGAACTCCAGCATATTTCTAATTCAATTTCAAAGTACTTGTACGTGGAATCAGAGTGGCGTTTAACAAAGTAACTTTTTGGATGACTGATCACTAGATAGGAGTATTTGCGTTTTCCATTTTTGTTGAAGAAGCAACTGTCTATGATGTTAAAAAGTCTAGTCTTTAATTTATCGTGAGGAATGGTCGTGTAAAGAGTTGAAAAGTCATACGTTTTGATGTTGTTGATTTGAGAAAAGTTTTGTGATTTCAAGTTTGATAAAAGTTCTTTCTTTAAAATCCACATTTGATTTACACCACTTCTGGCATATTAAGTCGCACAGTACGTTTGAAGTTTCTCCTTCGCACCTGTTAAATGTTTTCGTGAGGAGCAAAGATAGGGGCTTGGTAGAATACCTCTGGTATGTCCAGGGGTCCTTGTTTGCTTAACTATCTATTTTGTATTGTTTATAGGATTTATGAGATTGATCACTGTTCGTTATCTTCACCATTCATTTACTGGATCCAGCAATGTATCTTTGTTTGTAAGGGGTTTTATGGAGGTTAGGAATCCAGTATAGGTACGGTAACTCATATTCATCCGACCCATTGACTGGAATATTAAGACTGATTCTATGTAACTATCAAAATTCAGTGGCCACGGTATATCACAGATTTTTATGAAACTTTGTGTGTAACAATATTATGATAGATATAAAACAAAAAGGACATGCAAAGGTTTGACTTAGCAACGGTTGCCATGTAAACCGATCCTCTAACAACAGCTGGACAAGATATGTACATGTATGTTATATTTTGAATAATCAAAAATTAAACGCTATTGTTTATGAAAACAACAATTGTAAAAATTATTTTGAGCTAGGTTTTAGCTTTTAGACATTTTTTTTGTATTTATTTAATCCTTGAAAACAATAGAAATAATTATTTTTATGATGTATAAGGGTTTGATATATGTAATTTTTAGAGAGGGATAAAATATATTTGCCCAGTCATTTAGTGTAAACTCACATGCTAGTAAAATGTATTGAATCTTACTTTTAAAAAGTACAGAAACACATTTGTGGAGAAACCAAAGATAAACACATAAACCAGTAGTTTCCTCTGGTTCACAAACCAAAATACACCAGAAAGAGTTATTGCCCTTTGTAACACTCTCTTGTATTGGAGATATGGACAGCCTTCATTTGTTTTCAGTATGGCAGGAGGTGGAAATTGAGTTTTTATTCAGTTTCTTCTTCAGAAGTTAATCAATATCAGATGTTCTTTGTTCACTTAATTCACTACCACGATCTTTATCTTCAATTGTGCTAAAGGATTCCGGTTTATTTCGTGGAATACAAATCCGTTTAATGTTTGCCATAGTCACTGGACTCTAGCATCCAATCGTCTACGTATTCGTAGAAAAAGTAAATGTTGTGGAATTTAACGCTTTATTGCATCACATCTGACTAAAAAAATGACCAGGGAAACAGAAAGCTGACAGACATATTCTTAGAAAATATGAAAAAGCCCTGCCTGTTGCCGTGTTGGAACTTGTATTGACGTAAGTATTCTATTTGATTTAGAATCCAAATTCTAAAGTAAAGGCTGAATAAAATGTATTAGAAAATTTGGCTTATAGTAAACATATGAGAACCCAAATTTATTTTATACTGCCAACCAGGCTATTCAGCTATAGTGGTAGACTGAACATTGTAAGTAGTCCTGTCATTTACTGCATGGGTGTACAATATTTGTTAAGTATGTCCCCTACCTAACATTCACTCAGGGAGTTTCCTATCACATTTACACAGAGTTCAAGATCTGTAAAAATCGGGGAATACTTATAAAATCATGTTTCATGTGGACATTTTCAAAAGGACTAGGCTTAATTTATGTAAACCTAAGTGATGACCTCTCTCTCTCTCTCTCTCTCTCTCTCTCTCTCTCTCTCTGACTGTCAAGTTTACAATAAAAACAAACATGTGAATGTCCTGTGTGCATTCTAGATAAAGATTGTTAAAATCATATATATTGGTGAGTCAGGCTACCTTCAAGTTTGTTTACCTGTGGTAACCTCCACTAATATGTGATGGTTCTAATCTACAGAAGAAATCACACAAATACTATTATGATTTAAAGTTTTCTCATCTCTGTAATTATGAACTTTAAGACACTTGATTTGGAAAAATTAAATGATGAAAAATTGATGATTTTGAATTGGGTCCTGTAACTGGGCCCTCAAATTTTAATACATGTAGGTCCTGTCAACTGAAGTAAATCAAAAAATATTAAATGTAAATTGTAAATATTCAAATACCTTTGAATTTTAACTTTTTCATTCAATAATCACATATTTTGGCCAAAGTACATGACCACTATTTTATGTAATTAATGTGTGCTTTTCTGTGTTTCAGCTGTATGAGCATCATACTGTGCAAATCACCTAAAGATGGAGTTGACCAAGTTACTGACTTCGAGGAGGTAAATATTCAGCATTAATACATACACATTGAATACATAATTTGAATCCCACTATTATAAATCCTAAAACAAATTAATTTATGTGGGGAATGTGGTACATTGGGTTTAGTTTCTTGGTTATAGAGCCTGCATGGAAACTGAATTCTCTAGAATAATCACATGAGACCATCCATTTTTTATGCGACATGATGACTTGAAACGTTTTCATCACACCTTCCTAAAAAAAATTATTACTTCACTTAATTAGCATACTCAAAAAGACTAGCTGTTTTGTTGCCAATGACGCACATATATATGTACACATGTGTATGAGCTCAGTATCATTTGTAAAAATGATTAATTCTAATTAGGTCAATGTTTAGAATCACTCAAGTGACCTACATGTTGCTATTTGTCTGCGTCAGTCATCATAAGACGTTAATTGAACATTAATATTTTTTCTTGATAACCACCCTTTCAATTCTTTTCAAATTTCTTTTAAGCATCTTTGGGACAAGGGGACTTAACATAGATTGTAAATCTAAGGACTCTGGATTGACGGTACTTTTAAAAATGCTCTATACCAAAATTGAGAATTTTGTTTTAGAACCAGAGTTTGATTTCTTCAATTTTATGGAGAAACTGTTTAAGATATACACTTCGTCAAATTGTAGAGTTGGGGGGGGGGTGTTATAAGTGTATTTGACATTTATTTGTGTCCAAATTATGCAATTAATACTGAGGATTTCAGCAGTAGTCTGTTTTTAAAACAACAGACACCTAGAATTAAGAGCACAATGAAAGCATACATGTGATATCTAGGGGGGGGGGGGGGGTGACTTCATAATATTGCCTGAAAATTCTTGACAAGTAAATTTTTTTTAATCCAAAGCTGAAGAAGGAAGGTGTCAAAGGTTGATCTTTCAGTTCTATTCATCTGTTAACTTTGTTGATCATTCATGAGAATGCTTTTAAAAAAAAAGAAAAAAAAGATGGGGGAACAGTCTATCTATAGAACTATATGTAACCAACTTTGTAATAATAAAAGGGGGCAGATCCATTGTTCAAATGTTGTTATGTGCCTGCTGATTGTTTTTGTGCTCACTTGAGTAATTTAAGTGCAAGAAGAGCTGTAAGTTGATGTGTACACAAAATTTAACTTTCAAAATATTGAATCACACGCAAAACAAATATTTTAACAAACATTTTACACTAGAGATGCCAATTCGAGATAATTAACATGCTTTATTTATTGGCATCTGGTGTACATTTAGCAACAAGTAGTGTTGTTCATTGTGAAACGATAAATTTATAATGTACATGTATGCGTTGGTTGTACATGTGTTTTAGGCATATTTTATTGCATGTTTTGTTGTGTTTGGTTGTCGAAAATATTGATAGAAATTAATAATGAAGAATTGCTGATATACTAAGGACATCATGATTCTGATCTAAAGAAATTGAGGACTAGTTAATATTTACATACTTTGTTACATCATGACCATACATTGCTTGCAAGAAAAACACACAAGGGCCACATACATGTAATCAGTGACTAAGACATTTCGTTCAGTTATGCTGTTTTCAAGTCATATCACTTAATTCTTAGAAAAATTCCTTAACTGGCAATTGATTGCAATCAGAAATTGCAAATTTTCTATTTATTCCTTACTTGACACCATCGAATGAGGACAGCAATGTGCTGCACGCTCCCTGTAATCAGGGGGAAATAACTCGTATAGCATTGTCAAAATTTAGCTCATTGATTATTCATATACGTTTGAAATATCTTATGGTTATACAAGATTTTTTAAAATAACTATTGAAAAAGACTCGAACATAATTCATGTTCATGTTATGCATAAATCTTATTAAATCATTGACTCCGCAAAATCTTATGACGTCACAGGAGGGTGGAACTACCTTAAATAAAGCTGAATGCTTATGAAGGAAAAACAGAAAGGGGTACCAAAATTGCGAATTTCGAAAACACAGGGTTGTCAATGTGGGTCCAAAAGAGTCATATAGTGTATAACATGGATTTCGTAGCCCTTAGAGCTATAGTGATACTTTGAATTTTTTAAAATTTGATTAATACTCAGGTAACCAATAAGGTTTGTGGACATGTTGTTAATTTATGAGTATTAACACTATTAATAGCTCTTCAATACAGCATAAACACAACTGTATGAAAACATAACATCCTTTAGGTCAATTCAACTTAATTAGTAAGATTATCATCCAGGGTCACCAAAAAGTATGGGGCAGACTGTGGGAAGATTTTATTTTTATTTCTTCAGAAATATATTAATGACAAATGAGTTTTGTCAACAGAAGTGCATAATTTAATGCCAGATATATAAATCTATGCTTATTTCACAGATGATTTTTGAGGGGCGGGCGGGCATGATAATATATCAATTAATTAATTAATTAAGTGGTAAAATTACTATTCTAGCATCATGAATGATCTTGTACATGTAAATTTAGTTTAATCAAATTGAATTAGGTGTGTACTGTATGAAAATGTGAAAAATAAGATGAACTTTTCAATATTTGTTCAACACATTTTTTAGAACTTGAAGAGCAGAAGATGCATTCCATGACTCTTATATGATATAGAAGACAAAGAAGAGCTCTTGAGAATGGAAAGAAAAAAACCTGCGAGTTTTACAGTCGATGAACACACCTCACGACACAAGTCCATCCTGATTCAGTAAACTGGTAGTCTATTCTTCTAAAGACACACCATGACTTAGTTAAGATCAAGTTTTGGTGTCAGAAGATTAATGTAACTAAAACATTGCAAAATTAACCTGCAAGTGTCTTATGTGAGCCTACTGAATAAGGATTCATTACTGAACAGTTGAAGGAAAATCACTATTATAATGATTTTTTTAAAAAAAAGATGATTGTGTTGTTTGGATAACATTGTGATCCATGTTTGTTGAATAAACAGCTTTGCAAAAATGAGTTGTTCTGTGTTAATATTATAAATTTACTCATTACTGGTATGTCAACATAGATTACAGTAACACTGAACAAACTTCAATAAATTTTAAAGTTTCATGCAGTTTCTGCAGTAGAAAATGACACCTATTGATTTTCTGGTCCAAAGGTCACCGGGTGCAATACAATACTCAATACTCTGTACAATTGATGTCTGACCAGTTTCTTCAGAACCCTTTGGTTGATAGTGATATTTCATACAGGGGTTGGTCACTGGTAGTACATGACCCCCCATTGATTTTCAGGTCAAAAGATTAAAAATGGCAGGGGCCTCCGTGGCCGAGTGGTTGGAGCATAGCATTCAGAATCACACGGCCTCAGTCAGCGCGGGTTCGAATCCCGCTCGCGCTGGTAAGTGAGAAAGTTTCCCAATTTACTTTCTGAAGGTCGGTGGTCTATTCCCAGGTACATTGTATCTGGGTTCTCACTTTCACCAATAAACACTGGGCACCACCAGGAAACTGAGAAATTGTTGATTGTGGCGGAAAATCAATCAATTAAAAATGGCTAGGTGCAATGTAGCTAGTACTCTATGCAATGGTGTCCCCCCAATATCTTGGGCCTGTTGTTCAATTATGATATTTCATATGTTGATTGGTTATGAATAGTAGATGACCCTAATGATTTCCAGGTCAAAGGTCAGCAAATACAAGGCAGTAAAATGAACAATTTATTGGTATCTACCCAATATCTTGAGAAGATTTTTTTATAGTTATTGATAATAGTTTACATGGCAATACAGTACATGTAATATAGCTCGTCTATGGAAATGATTGCAAAATTTACTTGGTGTTTGGGGAGGGGGGGTACTACTGGATTACAGTTTATGTTTACATGGGTTTTTTTAATCACTCTAACTAATTTTTATTAATATGTTAAACTTCTCCTTGTTTATTTTTGAAATATCAATTGCTCATAGTGTTCATTTTAACTGAAAATGGTGTAGGTTGTATTATTTGTCATTAGTATGAATTTTTGGCAAAATGCCCAAATCTACAGTTTTCATGCTACTATAGATCAATTGCACTACGTTTCACCATTAATCTTTTAATATATATTAATAGTCTTTGATATGGACATCCTTTGTGGCCGCTGATTATGCTGTATGTATTTTCCAAATTCTTTAAATTCATCAATGAAATCCAACAAAAAATCACTTTTGGCAAAGTGCCAAATTATAATACATTGGTACAGCGGTCAGTAACACACTCTTTACCATAGGTGGATATAAATATCATAAATTAGGAGGGAATTTTATGGGGAATCGAGATTTATGGAGAAAATTAGTTGTCTTTTTTAATTTTTAATATACCACATGGACAAAACATGGGTAAAACGGGCTGAATTTTGCAGATCAACTAACCCTCATAGACTGCTGTCGGTTTCCATGGGTTTGGTGGTGGGGTTGAAATTATGTAAGATGGTGCAAGTAAAGTTAATACTGTGAAAATCAAAGAAATCTGTGACATTGAGTGGCCAGACCCTATCTGATTTCTTTGATTTTTTACATAGTATTGATCTTAAATGTTTCTAAAACTGAAGTCCATTCATCACAAGAATTTCGTCTTTTGGAAAATAAGTACGATTACTAAAAGTGGAAGTAATGCCAAGTTCGTTTAAGATACAATTGTAATAATGAGCCTTACAAACAAAGACAATGCTGTAACAAGCTTTGTCAGCTGGAACCAAAACCTATTCCTCATGTAACCTATCTAATTGTTTTATCACTTCTGGTTTACTTAACACAGAAAGATAGATGGTATGTACTTTTGTTTTAATATGTCTAATGCGGGATTTTAATATTCCTTTTATGCTGTTAACCCATTCTGACAATGTATCAAGGTCTTCTTTTTCATATTTAGCCCATCGTCTGGCATAATCTTTGACAGAATTCATAATAGAGATGAAGTTCGGTCGTCAATTAAAAGACCGAGGTTCTCTGTAATTAGGACCTTTTAGAATAAGCGAGGTCTTCATTTTCAACTACATCAACATCATCAGTAATGACATGTCCAGCTGGACTATAGTTAAAAGAAGATGAAGAACAAAAACACGTTGGTGGATTACGTATAAGATGATCTATATCTAAGCACTGCAAAGTTTGTTGATAATTAAAAAGTTTGGATGCAATAGTAGAAGTATAGCGGTAGGAAATACAGGGTGTAGACTTGAACTTGAAATAAGTTGGAATACACGACTGGACCCTTTAATGACGAAGAATGTTGCTTATGTTGACGGAATATATTCCTATGTTTATAAAGTGAGCTTAAGCATGATTTGGAAGGAATATCGTCCATGACCCGTGCTGGTTTAAAGAGCATGTGATAGGCAACATCTATAATCATAGAGTTGAGTATATATTTAGGTGTTGAAAAATCCAAGTATAGACTAGCTGTAGCTTCTTCAGATAACCTATGTAAAACTCTCAATGGAGCAGAGTAAAGTTTTGTACGGATATGATGTGGACCTTATTGTCTGTTGACGTAAGGCAAAAGTGAATCAAACATGACATCATTTATACATGTACTTGGTATTTTATATGAACGATGTCCAAGACTGCATTTCCGTCTTTGAGTGTTGGGAAAGAGTCCTATCACATTTACGTTGTTTCCTTGAGGACTAGGCAAATTCCCCACATCATTTACATTATATTTGCATCTATATGGAAATGCAGTGCCTAGGGTCCTGATCCAGTGATATTCTCGTTGTCTACGAAAAGGCGTGCTTAATGTTGGAGTGTTTGTGTGATGGTGAATTGTTTTCCAAATCCTTACCCTCATGGACAACATGGAGTGCTCCGGTGCATTAAAATGATTGTAAAGAAGTTGGTTACCACCATTATTTATTTAAAATCTGTGCCCCGATATTCTTTTATTAAGTGAACTCTTGGATTCTCCACATAAATTAAGCCACACAGGTTACACTCAATGGCGTAGACAACATTTCTAGTGATCAGTATATCACAAGTTTTGCAGTTTTTTGCAAAGCATTTTGAGATTGAACACATGGGGTCTGAAAAGGAATTATCAAAAATATCTCTTAAAGGAACATAACAGTCTTTAATTTGGGTATAAGAATTTTTTGGTTTCTGTATCAAAGCTGACAATCTGACGATTGTACATACGACAAATTTTTGATATCTCGAAGGATAATCCGAGGGACACCAACCAATCTGTAGGAGCCTGTGTCCCTTATAGACTCCACAAAGTGACACCTTTTATAGTGGGCGACGTGTCAGCCAGTATTATTCTTTTATCACTTCTGGTTTACTAAACACAGAAGGATAGATGGTACGTGCTTTTGTTTTCATATATCCAATGCGGGAATTTAAAGGTTCCTCTTATACTATTAATCCTTCCTGATAATGTATCAAATTCTTCTTATTCATATTTAACCCATCGTCTAGCATAATCCTCGACAGAACTCATAATAGAAATGAAGTTATATCGCCAATTGAAAGACCGAGGTTCTTTCTATTTAGGACCTTTTAGAATAAGTGATTTGAGGTCCTCATTTCCAACTATATCTACATCACCAGTAATGACATGTCTAGCTGGACTATAATTTAAAGAAGATGAAGAACAAGAACACGTAGGTGGATTAGTATATGGTCTATATCTAGGCACTGTAAAGTTTGTTTATAATTCAAAAGTTTGAATGCAACAGTAAAAGTAGATTTCTAGAAATACTGGGTGTAAACTTGAAACAAGTTGGAATGCACGACTGAACTTTTTTTTATGACAAAGAATGTTGCTTATGTTGATGGCATCTATTCCTATGTTTGTAAATTGAGCTTAAGGAACAAGCGGCACGTGCACCATTTGGAAGGAATATTTTCCATGATCCGTGGTGGTTTAAAGAGCCTGTGATTGGCAACATCCATGATCACAGAGTTCAGTCTATATTTAGTTGTTGAAAAATCCAAATATAGACTACAAGTGGCTTCTCAAATTAACGTATGTAAATCTATCAATGGAACAGAGTAGAGTTTTGTGCCAATATTATGTGCACCTAATAACAATTGCGCATGCTCAAAGTCCGGTCTTAGGCAGGTGTACGATCTCGGGTTTACGCCCAGTATTACGTTCCTTTGTGAAATGCGATTTAGGCCGACGTAAATGTTAGCGTAAATTAGTTATTCGGCCTAAGTTAAGCCCTAAATTTACACTTTTTATGAAACAGGAACCATATGTTGGAGGTAATGGAATTTAGCTACATGTACATAAATATGGGAAGTTAACGATGCAGGATCTAAAGTTGAGTTCTTAGTATACTGTTAACATCTATGTTCAGTAAAATATCCAAATTCCAATCAGACTGTGGTGCATTTTTGTTTTGTTTTCACTGATATACATGAAATCGACATAAAATGAAGTTACATCGTTAATAGTAAAAACATCTTTGATGTACCTATGTGTCCCGTTCAAGTCCGCAGCAAGAATTTTGTTTTCTTCTCATGAAAAGACGAAGATAAAGAAAAGTGATCAATCTTATAATTCCTATAAAGAATACGAAATTTAAAATAGGGCAAACTCGGACCCCTGGACCTACCAGAGGTAGGACCATGTGAAGAGGAGGCAAAAGAATACCCCCATCGAACGGTCACACCATTTAGAAGTTTTTGAATAACTTCTGCCTCTTAAGAATATAAAAACAAGTAAGCTAATAAAGGAGATATTGTTGTAAGACATGTTGACCAAATACCACGTAGATGTCAACAAGAAACTCCAGCATTTTTAAAATATCAACTTCATAGTATTTGTACGTAAAATCCGAGTGGTGTTTAAGAAGGTAATATTTTGAATTGTTGGAATTCCGATTGACACAACTTGTGTTCCTTTATTAGACTTTTAATTTTTTAGATGAAAGAATTACACATCAATGATGAAGGTGGAAAAAGAAACATTGATAGATCTACAAAATAATATCTTGCTCAGGAACACGTAAATGTCTATAGTCAAAATCAGTCTGGAAACAACTTATCATTCCATTTACCAGAACAAGATAAAGGGTTCACGGCTGGTGCAACCGCTCAGCAGAGAATGTTAAGCACTTGACCCCATTGCTAGTGTACCCAGGTGTCCGTGTTTCCTTTTTTCCATTTATTAGATTTTGAGATTGATCACAGTTTGTTTTCTCTATAATTGTCATATAGGAACAATCGAAATTGATATTTCATCACTTTCAGCTTACGATTACTCTACTGCCGATCTTGTGAAATAGCTATGATTTTAAAAAGCAAAAAGCAATAATATATGCACTACTGAATCTATTGAAATTTAGAAGAAAATATTTTTAAGATCACTATTGTCAATACTACCTTCTTATTGCTCAAAACATTTACGGAAAACATTCCTTAATTTCACTATGCATTTTTCAGGAGTGACTTCGAGTCAAAATATAAAGAATTACTGTCAACCATTAAAGACCTTTTACCAGATAAGAGATGTGAAGTCATACTAGATCTATCCAAAAGTAGTGAAGAGGAGGAAGACAAATTATCGGACATTAAAGCGTATATTTGCAAAGCAGTTTCAAATTCAGAGAGAAGATTTCTTCCGGCAAAGTGGATGAAGTATGAACATGCCTTTGAGATCATGAAATCCAAAACACCTATAATTAGTATAGACAATCTTCTGGAAATAATTGATCAAACGGAGTCCAAAATGTGGGATGTTGAAATTCATGATATGTTGCGCTATTTTCATAAAAATGGAAGCATCCTTTTCTTCAATATGGAAAAATTGCGAGAAATTATCATTTTAGATATCCAGTGGTTTGTTGACTGTTTTAAGGATATAATCACTGATAAAGAACATGCCAAAGAAGGAAATGGCATTGTAAACAAAGACGTCCAGGAAAAATGGGACCTTTTTTTTGAAAAAGGTGTTAGTTTCGAGCCTTTATGAAAATATTTTAAATGACAAAACTGCCAATTTGTCGCAGGAACATCGAGAAATATTAGGAAGATATTTACAGAAATTAGGAATGATGCTCTACATTGAGAGATTTGAAATTTCAGACGACAAGGCGACCAATGTTTGGTACGTTCCTTGTGTAAACATCAAAGAATTTACACCAATCTTGGGGGAATATGACAGCACCGAGGCATCACCCATCTTATGTTTCCGATTTGAAGGTCATTTGCCAATGGATTTATTTGGAAGAATGATTGTTCTTTGCATCAGTTCTGGAAAATGGCAGCCTTTTGGAAGACGTCTCTACAAGGAAGGTGCGCACATGCTTTATTGGGAAACAGTTGAACGCAAAGGCGAACCAATGGAGGTTTACCTGTTTACAGCAAGAAAAATTATAACCATTCAAATTGTACATCGATCGAATAGAAAACTACACGGAGAAGGAGTCAAAGCAGAAATACAAAATATCCTTCAGGAACTTTTAGCCAATTTTTATGCATGTTCAAGGAATTGCAAAATTGGATTCCTGTGCAGTAAAAAGGAAGGTTACAAAGAATCGTCCGTAAAACATTTCATACCAACGACCTCTGAAGTGAGATATTGCCATATCTGTCAAAATCTCAATGATGTCAGACGTGAGGTCAAGCAAGCATACGATTTCTGGAAAGTTTTACCCAAGGAAGTAAGTAAACCAAACATTGACTTCCAACTAAAAAGATCTTTCTTATCTCCATTTAGGCGCAAAATGTGATGTATTAAAACATAGAACTTACATACTTCAAAGTGATAAACATAGGGATAGAATCTAATTTTTCCAATAGATGAAGCGCATTTATAATTGTGAATTAGATGGAAACATTCTAATTACTAGAAGTTTTCAATGTTAAGCTATGAAGGGATATTATGATTACAGCACCTTTCTCTAGAGATAAAATAAATGACAATAAACAGTGGGACATCTTCAGGGGACATGTGGTCATTTCTAAAATGTGCAAAGACAATATAGAGGGAAGATAAGTAGGAAAAAATCTAGCAATGTAGTAAGATTCATAGTACCTTTCATTGATTAGAGTACAAAGCTGTAAATTTTATTCCAGGACGATATTTCAAATGAAATAAAATCTGTGGAAGAGGAAAGGCAATGGATTGTCGCTTGTTATCAGTCCTTCCTGAATGTTCGGAAACAAATACTCATTGATTTTAATGCAGATATAGACAAGGGTATATTACTATATTCTCTCTCTCACTACTCATCTCCTCCCTCTTTCTTTCCATATTAAATAGTGGCACTTTTATCTTAGACATGTATATATCATTAAAAGGGTATGGTGCATTCTACATTTCTCTGCTGGAGAAAAGTGACTCAATTACCACTACAACGGGAGATTCGCATTTAGTTAAAGACATTGATGAAGAGGCCAAAATGGAACATCTTCATGGTTTTGTTGACATTGGTCTGAAGTTAAAACATCTAAGCAAAACTCCATATAAAAGTAAAAGGGATAGGGAACAAATCATTGCAGATATCAAAGGAATTGCTTACACTTTGAAAAAAGTAAGTATGACAAACATGATGACTCTCGAATTCTCCATCATCAATTTTCCATATTTCTCTAGCAATTCTCCACTATCACTAGCATATGATGTATACATGTCAACTGATTCGATGTGCATAAGCATGTTCTACATATGATTATTCTCAATCCATAGCAGGCCTTCGACAAATAAGTTGATGTTACAGCGGTTTCAACAGTCTCAATTAACATCAGTATCTTGTAAACTCTATAAGAATTTTATTGATCTTATTCGCATTAGGTTGAATGTTGTCTAACGTGTTTCATGACAATTTTTTAAAGATATCTACATACTGATTTTCAATACGGGTTTCTCCGTTTGCCTGGTCAGGATCTAGGGCTTACCACGGATGTAACAGGTGAACAGGAGATGTTTATTACTCCTAGACACCTGATCCAACCCCCGGTATGTCCAGGGTACCGTAGTTGCTATACTGTGAATTTGGTATTCTTTATGGGATTAAATACATTCGTTTTTGTTTATGTTTATTCCTTTTCATAATCCGGTTTTACATGTCCCTAGACCTACAGTGGCTGTTTTCACAGCTAAATGAATCCTTGCGGGGTTCAAGTCATTTCAATTTCATTTCAATTCTTTTATAAAGGAAGACTTGTAGTTTGGTCTATATGTATTTGGGGACAAATTATGAGATATAATTTGATTTAGAATATGTAGCATTGCATGACCTAAAATTGAAGTGTTTCCAAAATTATTGGTTAAATGAAACTCATCAAATCAAACGCTATGTGTTCCACAAATACATATCTAACATATTTTTACAGATATCGTTGGCATTTGATGACAAGAAGTTCAGACGAAATTTCTTTTTCTCATGGACTAACAATGCAGAAGATATTCAGCTTGAAGATATCCACAGTATGTTTTGATTTTTAAAAAGTCATTAAAAATGAAGAAAAAATTCCGTAATATGATTTCTTGATAAGCCAATGCACGTTTACTTGCCTTGTCCATCGTTAAAGTAGAAAGGAGAGCAAGGGTTACCAAGGTTCAAACAGAGAGTTTAGATCGAAGAAGATATATTTCAGAATAAAGATGGAAACCACTTTAAGACTTCTATCGTTTCCTAAACGGCATTTTTTTTCACGAAGAATTTATCATTGCGTTTTTACCCAATGAAAGAAATATTTGTAATTTCAACAAATGTAAATTGTATAGATGGCTTCTTGTATGAAAATAAAATCAATTTAGAATTATTTTCCAACGGATGTATTTTAAATATAGAATTGATATGATTAATAATGTTAGTCATTTCCGGATTAAATAGTGTCCATAACGCAATCGATGTACTCGTCGTCCCTTCTTAATCCGAAACGAAACGAATTATAAGCAAGACATTTCAAATTAGGTATCCATAACGCTTGTTATATTTTACTATTCGTATTTTTGTATAATATTTCTGTTTATCTTTGTTGAGACCGATATTGATTCAGCATATCATACCTTATTTTCCATCATACTTAACCGAGCTAACCAAATGATCTTTCTACTAAATTAGAATAAGCATGACTATCGATATCCGTATTACATCTCAAAATCTCAGAAAACTGCAGATTATGAGAAATTTTTGAAAGTGTCATTGAAATAAGGGGAAAATGTCCGATTAAAGAAAAACAATCAGATATCTTTCTAGAACGAGACTATGAAAACATGTTTACAAAAATGTTTTGTTTGTTATTTTCAAATAGAGATACCTGAGATATCGTTAAATGTTCCCATCATAAAGTTCGGCGATGACGTGAAACTGGAGGCGAGTGTTGATATTGGTGTATCTCATTTCATCTGGCTAAAGAAAAAACATCGAAAAAACACATTCAAAATTTTAGGACAAAAAGGAAAACATGGATTTGGTGAGATGAGAAAAATTTCATATGACATGACAAAGTTCTCAAAGGATGATGAGGGTCAATATCAACTTGTAGTCGCAACCAAGCAGACAGTTGGAAGAAAGACATTTCAGCTACACGCAGGTCAGCGAAATCATCTATTTATGCTACCTTTGTAATATATAAACGAACAGTATAATGATTTGAACTTCTTATCGATGATCAATCGATACATCTGTCAGAGAGAAAGTTATGTATTAAATCAAAGAGCCTAGATTAAACTAAGGGGAACACGTGTTCATATCACGCTATCATCATGAATTTTATGGAACTATGTTGATTGATCATATCTCACACAAACAATTGATAGGCAAATGACCTGTTAGACGGTCATTCCTCAGGGTCATTTTGTAAAGGTTAAGGTCACTCAGCACATACTTATATATATTGATATATATATACGCATCTGGTGCATCAAAATTGGTACCATATAAGTTTTACATATATATATATATATATATATATATATATATATATATATATATTAAAACACTTCATTCTAACAGCTGTTGATCATTGTGCAAACCATGCGCCATATGAAATATTTAATTGGTGAGATGCAATTCGGTCATTAGTTTTACTGATATTCCTGGATTTTTTTAAATGGATAACTTACTTTCCTCGCCACACCAACAGTTTTCTAGTATATTGCCCTCACACACAAAAATTGATATTAAAAATCGCTTTTGTACGTAATCTGAACAAGTTAGTTGAGTCAAGCGATGAGAGAGAGAGAGAGAGAGAGAGAGAGAGAGAGAGAGAGAGAGAGCACTGTGGGTATTTTAATCTCGGGAACGGGGCAAGTAAATAATATTATACAGAAAAACGTTACAGATTAAAGTGTAAAATTGACAGATTAAAGTGTGAATTTTACAGATTAAAGTGGGGATTTTATAGATTAAAATGTGAATTTTACAGATTAACGTGTAAGTTTGACAGATTAAAGTGTAAAATTTTCAGATTAAAGTGTAAATTTTACAGATTAAAGTGAAAAATATAAAAAATAAAAAGTAAAAACGTGGCACTAATACGCTTCCGTAATAAACAGATTGTTAGACGATTTGGTCTAAGAAAATAACATCAACAACTTTTCGTTATCTTCACCTCGAAGATAACAACATGTGATTGATCTCATTATACCTATAAATGATACAAAATAGAGAAAAGGGCAAATTTCGATCCCTGGAAGACTAGAGAAGGAATAATGTGCCTAAAAGTGCCCCAAATGTGGCCCCAGTCGACCGGTCACACCCACCATGTGCCCTTTATCGTGATCTGATAGACGGAATAATCTGTAATGAAAATCAGAATTTAGATAATGACCTAACATTCGACCGATCATGTTTATTATCATTTTGTATTTCAAACAAGATCGTTATAACTACCATGAAATTTGGAATATGTTAATTTTAAAAGGGAATGTTTAAACCTATGTAATATCAAATTATTTGTTAGTAGCATGTCTTGATTTTTAAGATGATTGATGATACGTAGAGGATGCGCTCACAAATCGAATTAATTATAAGATAGGAACACCATATGCAGGTAATAATGGAATATTGCTGCATAAAGTTCGGTTGTTAGTTTTCCATTTACGTCTATGTTCAGTAAAACATCCAAACATTAAACAAATATGAAAGACCTTGTGGTGTCTTTCCATTTTACTGGCATATATAGAATCAACGCACAGATATATGTATATTTTCAATGAAGAGCATTAGCATCTTTTAAATACAGACTTCAGAGTCTTTAAGCGAGATGATTTTTATCAAAATATTTTTTTTGAATTACAAACATTTTAATTTCTCCAATTTTAACTAGAGGCTTCAAATTTGATACTGAACATGCCACCTGAGGAAATGTTATGCAGAGGAGTCACCGTGAGAATTCAATGTACTGGAATACCGGTAACATCTCAAGATGTGATGTGGTTTAAAGATGGAGTTCCGATCCCAACAAATTCGTCCGAGAAGTCAGTTTTGTGTTTGGAAGATCTTGAGCCGAGCGATGGTGGAAAATACAGATGTGAAATTACACAATCATCTGGAGCCAAAATCTCATCAAATGAAGTGGAAATTGCAATTAAAGGTTGGAATCCATCACTTTTATAGCACTGACAACTTGCCATCTGACTTATTAAAAAATTTAAATGATAACTAACTTCTTCCCTGATATCATGTTTTCTAGGAACACGGGTTAACTGATATTTTTCTATAGCATCAACTTCCGTTTTTCTTTATTCCTGAGTTAAAGGCGACATCACTGAAGAGACATTATATGTCGAAATGCGCATCTGGTGCATCAGAATTCGTACCGTATAAGTTTTACATGAGTGACAACAAAAATTTAAAACCAAACTCTGTTGGATTAAAAATCTGTTCATTACCATCTCTTGAAAATAGATGAAGATAAATAACAGTGGTCAATGAGGAAATTAAATTGAATTTATAAAAACCTATACATACAGTGAAACCTATTTAATCCTAAATGCTGTCTTTTTGGACAGTGTGTCCGATTACTCAGTTTTGGATATTTTCAATCATATATAGTGTCAGATTGCTTAGTACGCTGTCTAATATCTTCTCAGCTAGCATACGTAAATGATACAAATAGTCAATTCACACAAATTCCCAATATTGATATGATACCTTTACATCAATAATAAATAAAGCGTGATATATTTTAATGTAAAACTTATACGATACCAATTTTGATGCACCAGATGCGCATTTCGACAAAAAATGTCTCTTCAGTGATGCTCAACCGAAATGTTTGAAATCCGAAATAACAATGAAGTTTTAGAGCTATAATAGGGAAAAACAGTGTGCCAAAAAGGTAAAATCAAATTCGTCTAAGGATAAGAGCTATGCGTGAGGGAGATAATCCTTAATTTTGAAATGAATTTCTAAATTTTATAACAGCAATTAAACATACATCCATATTTTCAAGCTAGTAACGAAGTACTTAGCTACTGGGCTGTAGAGACCCTCGGGGACTAACAGTCCACCAGCAGAGGCCTCGACGCAGGGGTCATAATGTAAAACTTATACGGTACCAATTTTTTATGCACCAGATGCGCATTTCGACAAATGTCTCTTCAGTGATGTTCAACCGAAATGTTTGAAATCCGAAAAATCAATGAAGTTTTAGAGCTATAATAGGGAAAGACAGTGTGCCAAAAAGATGGAGTCAAATTTGTCTAAGGATAAGAGCTATGCGTTAGGGAGATAATCCTTAATTTTGAAATGAATTTCTAAATTATATGTTTAGGCAAAATAATCAACTAGCCATGACAAAATATATGATAATCGGATTGTACAGTGTTTTATTGTATAAATTTTATGAAGAATTGTTTGGGAATGAAATATTGGGTGAGAAATTCCGGTTTGCAATGGTGTTGGGTTGGACTGCATTTGCAATTTGATTAAAAAATAAAAACGCGAGAGCAATTTTCAGAAGACTTGTAAGTAAAGATAATCAATAGCGATCAATCTTATAAATCCCATAAAGAATACAAAATTAAGAGCAGGGCAAACACGAACCTCTGGACACACCAGAGGTGGGGTCAGGTGATCACGAAGAGTGCACTTCATATGATGACCACTCACATCAACCATCAGCCCTCTATTGTTAATAGATAAAACATAAGCCATCTATCTTGATCAGGTAAACGGAGTGATTCATAGTCAAAATCAGAACGTAAAGAACAGCCTAAAAATTCGTATAAAACACGTCAGAGAGCATTGGACCTTTCGACAGAGTGTATGTGCAAATATGACCGCTATAATGACCTTAGAATTTGCGAAATGCTGCCTACTCAACCTCCCGTGACATCATCTTATTAGTTGGTACGTACCATCTATCCTGTGTTTAGTAAAGGAAAAGGGATAAAAATAAGATAGGTTCCAGCTGACAAAGCTTGTAACAACATTGTCTTTGTAAGGCTCCATATTACAACTGTATTTTAAATGAACTTGGCCTTAATTCCACTTTTGGTAATCGTACTTATACCCAAAATGCCCTTTCAAAAGATGAAATTCTTCAAAACCATGCTTCAGATTTAGAAATACAATACCTATACTAAATTCCTAAACTTCATAAACACCCTTACAAACAAAGATACATTACTGGGTCGAGCAAGTGTTCTACAAAGCCTCTATATTTGCTACTCATCATATTAACAGTTGTGAAGGAGAAACGTACTGTGCCACGACATATGCCAGAAGTGGTGCACATCAAGTGTGGATTCCAAAAAGATCTAAAAAATTAAAAAAAAAAAAAAGGTTTAGTAAACTCACAATGCTTTTTTCAAATGAACAACATCATAACGTATGATTTTCTAACACTTTAAACGAGCATACCTTACGATAGATTAAAGACTAGACTTTTTGACATCATAGACAGGTGCTTCTTCGACAAAAATTGAAAACGCAAAGATTCATATCTAGTGATCAGTCATCCAAAAGAATACTTTGTTAAACGCCACTCTGATTCCACACACTAGTACTCTGAAGTTGAAATTAAAAATGTGCTGGAGCCCCTAATTGACAGTCTATTCTTAGTCTTTGGTGATCAGGTCTTCCCACAGTCTGTTGGAATTCCCATTGACACGAATTGTGCTCCTTTGTTAGCTGGCATGTTTTCATATTCTTATGAAGCAGATTTTATTCAAAATCTCCCATGTGAGAAAACAAAATCCCTTGGTGTAGCCTCCAATGCGATATTTAGTTATATTGACGACGATTTATTTATCAACAATAATAATTTTCATCCAAATGTCGATTAGATATATCCCTATGAACTTGAAATAAAATACACCGCAGAGTTGTTCACTTCTGCTTTATGTTTAGACATTTCATTGAAAATAGATAATAACACCAAACTAACAACTCAACATTATGATAAACGGAATGATAATCAACTTTCCATATTTATGTAGCAATATTCCAATAGCACCTATGGTGTTTACATTCCTATACTGATTCGGTACATAAAAGCTTGTTCTGCCTATGATCAGTTTTAAAAAGAGACAGGCTACTGACAAACAGTTTGATAGTGCAGGTGTTTCAACAGTCTCGTTTAAAGTCAACATTTCACAAATTCTATGGTCGTTATAACGATCTAGTATGTCAATACATCCTATCATTGGGTCAAATGCTGTCTGATGTGTTTCATACCGATTATTAGGCCGTTTTCGGCACACTGATTTTGACTACGAATAACTTTGTTTACCTGATCAAGATATAGGGTTCACAGCGGGAGTGACTGGTTGACAGGGGATGTTTACTCCTCCTAGGCACCTGATCCCACTTCTGGTATATCCAGGAGTCCGTGTTTGCCCAACTATCTATTTTGTATTCCTGTAGGAGTTATGAAATTGATCACTGTTCGTTATCTTCACCTTTCACTTCACCGTTTTTTGTCCAACTCTCTATTCTATATTACTTATAGGAGTTATTAGATTGATCAATGTTCGTTATCTTTACCTTTCGGCAGGCATCTTATTAGTCAGTAGTTTACCCGATTTAAAAGTTAATCATACAAAGAAAATGATCTTGCATGTCGCATCAAATACGCCGGTTTCGAGATACGTCCGAGTTATTTCCCTTTGGAGAACTCTCGTACATAGTAAGGCGCGAAAGAATGTGTTTACACGCGGGGGTGGGACAGATATTCAGCACAGGATAAGTGAATGTACTCAGTAAGTTTCTCATATGCTGTTTGATAACCCGAATTCGATTGATACACAAACAAAGTAAGTGATAAGTATTTAGAGAGTATTTAAATACATAGAATTCTTATCCTATCACGTTATTTCGCTATTCATAAGTACCATATCCAAGATATTTCTTGCAAATATGACATTGTTTGTATGTTTCCACTTCGGTAAAACATTCTTTCGATAGTATTTATTATTTCCCACATTTACATATTTAAAGAGAAACCGCTTTTAATACATTTCATCGTCTTCCTCGTTGACTGTATATCCACTCTGTCCCACTTAGACATTCAAAGTTCCTCTAAATGCACCTCCTATACAGAAAAGTTCCTATCTCGAAACTGGCGTATTAGACATAAACACCATATCCTTGTGATAATTGAATTTTGCTACTTTTACAAATATGAGAATTTGACGACGAAGAAGATCAAGTCATCCTCTTTGTCATGACGTTTAATTGCTAGTTTTCTGTTAACATTTTGTCATAAAGTTGAGTTATCACTTTGCTGTCCACATTATCCAAATATGGAAGAATCCGTGGTGAGTTTTGGCGAAGGAATAATCACTACCAATGTTTAGGTGTTAGGTGTGATAAGACCATGACACCCTCGGGGCTCAAACTCATGATCTCCCGAAAAGTTCTAATTCATTTTATGTAAAAGATTTGGGGGCGTTCTTTTGTTAAATTCTTCTTTTGTTCTTTCATTATCTGACACCTGGTTAACTGTTCCCCTGCCTAGGTGGTGATTTCTCCTTCACCAACACTCAACAGTCATGGATCTTTTGTATATGACCTTTAAAAAGTAGGCCCCGTGTTGCGACAGGCGTTGTCACATTAAAGAACCCCCCACATCTACGGCTCTGATCGCCAAGCATAGGTCTAAATTTGTTGTACTTCGCCTACAACTAGTAACGTCTCAATATGAATGAAAATTCTTAAAGGGACGTAAAACAAACAAATAATATTCTGTGATGTCTAAGTTTGTTGACTGTTTCTCCAAAGATAAGATCAACCGAATTAATTTGGCAAGGATCTCACGATAAGTCTTCACCCAAAATATCGCCAATCTGTAAGCAACCCGAATTACTAAAAATCTAAAGCATGTATTCCATATGACAAAACTTTAAGGAGGTACTCTACATCGTCATAATGGCTGATTTCCTTTTAAAACATGGATGAAGATATAGATATCAGCAATATTTGTCTATTCATTTCAACAATCATCGCCTAGCTGAATAGCACAGTAGATTAACACGTCTGCTGAATTATAGATCGGTTCGATTCCAGCAGGGGTTTCAAATTTTGTCGGATTGGTTTCTACTAAAACTGCATTTTTTGACTAAATAATATAAATTTGAAAGTTTTCAGTTTCAAAATATTGTTGTACATATCCACTTTTCATCCATACCAAATTTCTCTGTCGTACAATACCTTCTTAAGTCGCGTGGGGATGCGGGTTAGACTAGGTCCTGAGTACCCCTTGCTTGTCGTAAAAGGCGATTGAATAGGGCGGTCCTTTTAATGAGACAGCAAAAACCAAGGCCTCGTGTCACAGCAGGTGTGGTACAAGTGTGGTACGATAAAGATCCCTCCCTGCTCAAAGGCCGTAAGCGCCGAATATAGGCCTAGATTTGGCAGTCCTTCACCGGCAATGGTTGACGTCTCCATATGAGTAAAAATGTCTCAAGTGTGACGTAAACAATATACAATCAATCAATCACTCAATACTTTGAAGCGTCATGCATAGATTATATCTCATCAGGAAAATCAAACAGCAAATTTTGTATTTGTATTTAACAGATTCACGAAATACAAATACATCTCTTTTTAGATAAGCAAGCCATTGAGCTGTTACTGTTGAGGGATTTCTTTTTTGAGGGAGCAAAATCGGAAATAATATGTGAATCAACTCTCTCAGAAGCAACGAAGGTTTGTTGGTATAAAGATGATACAGAAATACTAATCAAAGAGAAGTACTCCGACGGAACATGTAAAAATCCTTCTTTGACAATTTCCGACCTTCAAAAAAGTGACAGCGGTATCTACAAGTGTAAGATTATCAACACTTTTGGATTTGCAGAGGATTCAATTTACCTAGATGTAAAAGGTATTTCTTTTAGTGAAATATTTTTAAAACTATTCTAATTCCATTTAAGGTGAACATAACGAACAGTAATCAATCTAATAACTCATACAAGCAATACAAAATAGAGAGTTGTGCAAACATGGACTCCTGGACACACAAGAGGTGGAATCAGGTACCCGGGAAAAGTAAGCATCCCCTGTCGACCGGTCACACCCACCGTGAGTCCTATATCTTGATCAGGTAAACGGAGCTATCCGTTGTCAAAATCAGCGTCTACAATTAATGGTAAAATGTCAGTGGAATGAAGTTGTGCAGATAACGAAAAGTGATCTCCTTCTTCTTGTCGTTCGCCTCTACACTTGGATTTCTGCTTCGATTCCAAGTGTCATAATGGTTGTAAATGCGTGGTGTTGTGGTCTGTTAAAGTGCGCCAGTTATGGCCCAATCACCTCCGACTTCAGCACTTAGGGTTTCTGTTAGGGTTACCTCTCCCTTAGCCTTTCTCATAAATGGGTATCCACAAGGCAGCGGAGCTATTTGACCCATAGCTGGGACAAGGCCGATGAGTGCTAGGGCATATCCACACGCCGGTGGGCCTACACACTGCATCTCTGGGGCCCTTGCTGCTCCGAGATCCCCTTTCAATTTAGCCTGAGATACTAGATTCCAGTTGACGTGCATTGCCACGGGGAGGCATTGAAAGGAGTCTTGGTAGTGTAGAGGCTTTGTACTGGCAAGGCAAGATTTACGCACTCGACTCACCATTTCACCTACAAGTAAGCTAGCCAGCGGCAGCAGCAGATCTACAATTTTGATCCCCGCCACACTAGACGCATTTCACTACCCTGTGGTGAGACACGAAAAGTGATTATCTCATAACACTATTCTAGTGAAAATAATATAAATTGCGAGATAAGAGTATATGGTACTATATGTAGTATGTATTCGTTTACCACGCTAACTGAAGATCAAAGCAATTAAAGAGAAAGAAAGAAATATACAAATGAAATTCATATATTTATATGTTGTGATCAGTCATCCAAAAACTTCTCTGTTAAACACCATTTTAATTGTACAGAGATTAAAAAGATGCTAAAATTCCTCATTGACAATATCGATGTAGTTTTTTATGAAATTCCTATGGGCAGAAATTGTGCTCCTTTATTAGCTGTCTGAAACTAATTTCAGTGACATCATTAAACAAATGCTTACATGTATCACACATAACATTAAAACCTTTATTTTAATATAAGGTAAACTCACCCCATTCTCATAAAGTTGGGTTTTTGTTTGCAGTTAACATCTAGAGAGAAGTCATGCACAATGCATAATGCAAATATACTGGGGGGGGGGATCACACTAACTGTTTCTTTATAAAAATCTATTTTTGGGCCTACAATGAATCCCCCGATTACTCCTTGTTACATAAAACAACATTGGATACTGGATAGATATTCCTATCGGACTCTGTAAACCCTGGTAGTTGTAAGTTTCTAATGCACGTGATACAGGCACCAGTAGCCTATTAAATGTACATGCTCTCGATACTTGATTGTCTTTAAATGTAACCGCTTTTTGAAAAATCCCGTGTTTCAACGCAACAACTCAATTGGACGACTGCAAGCAGTGCAGCATATCTCGCCTTTGAAGCAGATATCAACAGCATGGTACAACAAATTATCGTTATCGAGCAGATAGACCAGTCTTGCGTCATCTTCGTCAACGATTCACAACAGTGTAATTTCCTGGGATTCGTAGGTTAGATCAGACTGTTCGCAATCGACAACGGGATGTTGGAACCATAGCTTATGGCCGCCGCAATGCTAGGAGACGATTGGGTTAAGTGATGAATCTCGATTTCTACAGCAAAGAATTAGAGTGTATAGGTGCCATAAATGAACGTTTTCTGCTAAATTGTATTCAGGAGACTGACCCGTTGGATGAGGTAGTTTATAATGTGGGTAGCACACCCCGAAACTGTATTCCAACATGACAATATCTTGTCTAACACGTGATGGTCGGCAAAGACACAGGTTCTTCCTTGGTCATCCAAATCACAAGATTTGAACCCTATCCCATATGCACGGAACGAACTGGATACTTACATCCGCCAAACTCTGCAACAACTGGCCCAAGTTCTGCAGTTAGGGTGGAACAACATCTCTAGATAATTTTAGAGACTTAATTGAGTCCACGGGAAGTCGTGGTCAGGCATTTAATAGTGCTCATGAGCGACACACTAGATATTGTACTTGAACTGTTAATGATTGTAATTATCATTAGTGGATGTAATACTTTGATTGTTAACCAGCGTAAACATAAGTTTTGCGTTATCAATAAATCAATTAGTACGTGTTTCTTATGTCTTAAGAGGATGTCTCAGAGAAAAACATGCGAAATCACTAAAATCATCCAGATGGGTACATAGAATTTTCCATTTTGTTATTTGTTTTTATGATCTAGGGTGTAACATGATATGAAAAATGTTCTTTGGAATTTCATTACGTGTTTCTATTTTTAGAAACAACTGGTTTTGATATTTACTAGTAATTGGCATTCATGCATAGCAGTTATTATGGAAGTTTGAGGCCTTTAAAATAATTACAATACTTTAAAAAAAAAAAATGTTTGTTATATCATATCGATATACGTTAAATGTAAAGAATATTAATGCTTTGCTCTGATTGCATGTATTTATAATTAAGGACAAAGCCATATGTAAGCTAAACTTTGGAATTACAGATAAAATATGCAAGTTTGGTGCAGCAGTACAGCTTAAATGGAGATTAAAATTTCATATAATGATATTGATTATAAAGATCAATCTAGGTTTTAACAAATATATAAAATCCACTGATGGCTTTTCATATCTAATATATTAAGCAAGTAGTTGAAACAATGACCTTAGCGAATTTAACCAATATCTTGTTTACTTGATATTTTTATCTAAACATAATTTATATGGTTTTATTTTATAGGTAATAAACAAATTTTATTGTAAATGAATATTATAAAGTCAATGAAAAATGAAAATTATAAAAATGAACAGCACATACCATAAATGGAAAAATATTACAAGATTATTAGAATGTTTGGAAGAGTTATCTCCCATAATGCCGCTTTTATTCAAGTACGGGGGAAAAGGGCGAGCAGGCGCAACATGCATCATGTAAAACTTATATTCAGTGATACTCAACCGAAATGTTTGAAATCCGATATATTGCTAGATGTGTGATTTCAGCGGTTTTTCGAACACTGCATTTAGTGAATGCCATATATTTCAAATATATGAATGTAGGACGGATGTGTCTTGTCACTTGTGACTGTTACAATGCTCTGAACATCTTCCTGAACAGTATGGTAAATATTTGGACTTACCGGGGCCGGGACAATCCTTCCGATATTTAAAATTGTAATATTTCCGTGAACAATGGCATATTAAGACTAAGAATATATCAAAAACATCGATCGAATTTTGGGTTACAATGGAGGAGAAATAAAGCTAGGTGCTGTCATCCAGACCACAACGCAGAAAGCTAAACCACAATGAGGGGCAATCCCTACACTTGTCAACACTGGCCGGTTGAGAACGAGACGGACAATTGTAATTATGGTTGGAGAAGGTAGGATCTAATTCTTAAACAAATTAAGAAAATAAATATCCTGTGTATGTATGTATGTATGTATGTGTATCTGTTTATGATTTTTACATATGTTTATATTTTACTTGTGTATGTATACACACGTGCGTGTACACACATACACATAACCCACTTTCACGAATAAACAAACTGACATATTGACTCGGTCATTAAACAGTAAACGTGATAAAGGTGAACCTGAGCAGTGCGTGTGTCTCAGTCTCTTTCAACTTAACCACTCCACCCCCACCCCCTCTGACATCAATAAGTTTTTTGGTTTTTTTTAAAACGATATTTTTGTTTCTCAAGAAGACAAAACATAGAAAAACCTAGATATCATGTCAACAATCAAAAACGTTCATCAGGACATTACACAAGTATTTACTCCTGAAATTGGAATAACCTGATGACATGATAGAGTGTTATACACCCACACTCTTGTTTAGTTATAACCAGAACAATAATCACAAATTAATATGAAATTATTAATATTATATCAGAAATCATAAACATAATTAGAATATGGGTGTATAAACTTGTAAAAAATATATTGTTTTTGTACAAATGACTTATCAGGACATTTTACTGAATATCAGGATGTATATACATACAACCACATGAATTACTTTGCATCAAAATTTCTTTCTTTTTAATTTATGAAAGAAAACAAACAGTTTATTTAATCAAAACAAATCTTAAAATATATTTTTAAATACACTTTAGCATGTTTAATGATAAGGTCCCAGATGTTGACATTACTGCACGGTAGTAACGTGCAAACAGAAAGTACATAGTTTTAGTCAGAATTTACACAGGGGGGGGGGGTGTTGCAGTGGAAGAATTGATTAACCAAAAGGTTCTAAATCTGTGTGATATTACAGTTTCTGTTTCATCCAATATATCTTCGATTTTTATACTCCTATACGTGTATTTCAGTTTTATGATTCATGATACAGGTAGTTGAGACTTGAAACTAGTTCAAATGTTAATAAATTCACTAATTACAGAAAATCTTACTTGTCACTAATGATGACATTCACTCTTCCTGAGCCAATTTTAACTTGTCCAGAACGAGTACTTTTTTCGCAACTTGCATGGTTGCCTGGTCACAGTAAGAATATTCTTTCTACTTTTGGGTCTGTGTACATGCAGATGAGTTAATTCATTGTTTATTACATTACCATTTTACAATGGAATACTTGTAGGATTGTGCAAGTAAAATCTTTGAATTCATATACAGTGTTTTCACATGAGTCACAGATTCACAGATGATATACATGTACTAATTTAAGTATTCACAATTACTATTACTCTTATCTTTTACACCATCTTACACAAATGTTGCATATTTAGTGAAGTTTAAGGGGTTTCAAAAAGGTAGTATTTGACTTTAGATTAGGCCAAAATAAAATATGTGTGTTTCCTATTTCACTCTTTGAAAAATTAGGTAGGATACTAAGGTAGGTAAAACATTCTATTTTATTGAAATTTTTTTTTTGAAATCTTAGTTTTTGATATCCTTTCAATACAGGTCTATACATTACAAATACTTTTCACACATTTTGAAGATCAATAGTAGTAAAATGTACATCAGAGAAATTCGAATGCAAAGAGATATAAATTCCAAATTCAGGATTTTTATTTTCTTTTTCATTCATGTATATCATCTATAAAATATGTAGGGTCAGCAGCAAAAAGGGAAACCGGAAACACACATTTCATTTTGACTTTACTGTGATGGCACTAGTGTGGCAAGGTTTTGGATATGATCAATCATTAATTAACTTTTAAAACATTGTTTTCCATGTTTCAGGTAATACAGGATTTTCCAAGAGAAAAGGAACACAGAAGAGGTACTGTTATGCTCAATTAACACCATGAATTGACTGATCAAGAGTCAGAACATACTTACAGACAATAAAAGTTCTGCATGCCGTTCTACAGGAAGCACAGATAATAGTATTCAACAACAATATTATCCTTGTGAAAAGGCGAAGACAACGAACAATGACCTATCTCAAAACTCTCATAAGACTCATCATGCAAGAATGTTGAAAAACTTCTGGCAATTTGAAACCACTCTTACAATTCAAGTTGAAGATCAAGTATGGACACAGCAGCTAATTTGTATGTCTCAAAATATGACAGTATTTTTCATGATCTGCTGATATAAACAGTCATTTCAGGAATTGATGACAATGGATTCCACCAAGAACTAGCAGACAAAAGAACTGAATAGACATTGAAATGCAGAAAAAGGCCACAAGGTTCTCCATTAAGTGGTTATATTGCCTCATATTTCTCCAAAAAATTTAAGACTGTCATTGAACCTCTCGAAGCAAAAAATAAGCAATTGTTGTCCGAAAGCTGTTTATTTCTGATTTAGACTCAAATTATTATGTTGAGCAAATAAGTAGTATGGTCAGTGATGTGTTTACTTCTGGAATTGTTCAATAAGTATGCATACATGTTAGCATATAATTATGAAACGTATTAGGAAATATATTTCAATCTACAGAATGGTACATTTTTTAACAGTGTTATCATGCATACATACATTGAATACTTGACTGTACTAAGGAACCTCACCAATAGTCAGAAAAGTGAATTTGTAATCTGAAATTATTTGATTATTTAGGTATTGTTGTATGTGTATTGCTGAATTAGACACATTCTATGATTTTTTTTTAGATCTGACCTTCTTGCACTTGTCTACCAACTTAAATAGAGAAATGTTAGGGAATTTTATTTTTTTTTAAATGAAATTGTTTTACAATTTTATTAATGGTTTTCTAGCAACACATTTGTATGTAGTTTTTCCAGAATTTTGAAAAGTAAACTTGGTAGAGAAAATGGTATCTGTTAGAAATTGCATTTTAATGTGGACACCCCCCCCCCCCTTCTGGTGAATGATTTGCTCTTTATTATGATCTGAATGAAATCATCAATGTATTTTTCTTTTAAAATGTATATTTATGAACAACCAGTGACAAATTTTGATGTTTTCATTTTTTTTTAATTCATTGTGTGTATAAAACTAAACATGCTCCAAAAACATTTTGTCATGAAAATATACGATATATTCCTACCTTTAAAAATACTATAAAGTGCATTTGCCGTCAGCAGATTTTTTATATTTTGTATACAATAGATTGGTTAACAATAAGCAAAAGAACTTTTTAAATCTAATTCAACACCATGGCTGTAAGAATATTTTAAAAGCTTAGAATATTTGCAAATTTTTCACAATGTTACAATGTGTAAATTTCATGACCTTTTTGCACTTAAACAGGATGGATGTCGGCCATGTTGATTGTAATTGCAAGAAGTGCTTATCTGATTTATTAACTTGTAAAATAAAATATATCAACAGTTATTTAAGATTTCATTTGATTTATCCCCAAAGTTGGACAAAAACCTGCAAAATTTGCCTTAAAATCTTCTTACAGAAGGTCTAATTTTAGAAACAGGTCTACCACCTTGTACCAGTGGAATGATCGGGATAAAAAAAATTCAGAATTTCATTTCATCCATACTAAATATTACTGGCAAAGTTTGATCCAAACAGAGAATTTTGCTACTGGACCATTTTGCATGTTTTTCACTGAGTCATCCTCTATGAATATGAAATTCTACTATGCATTTCTTTCTTTCTTTTTATTTTTGATCAGTATACATTAATTTACAATGAAAAGTGAAGGTAAGGAACAGATAGTAATCTCATAGTATAAATCCTGTAAAGAATACAAAATTGAGAGTAGGGTATACTTGGGCTCATGGGGACACCAGATGTGGAATCATGCACTTAGAAGGAGTAAATATTCCCTGTTCAGCGGTGATACCCGCCGTGATCCCTCCATCTTGATCAGGCAAACGAAGTAATCCGTGATCACAATGAGGCTTAACAATTGGTATGAAACAAGCCAGGCTGCATTCGAACTAATGCCAGGTTATGAATGCAAGGTATTGCATTATAACCACCATATAATTTGCGAAATTTTGGCTTTAAACAAGACTTAAGAGTCCCCTGTAACATTAATGTATTTTTCTGTAAGCAGTCTGGATTTCTAAATTGATCATATGCAAAACATGCTCTCATGTATCGAATCAGTTGAGAGAAATATACACCATACACAGGTGATCAGGGAATATTGTTTTTGAAATATGGGAAGTTGACAATGGATGAACTGAAGTCATCCCGTTTTCCATGAATTTAAGCTGTTAATTTGCTGTTAATATATTCATTATATTTTTAGAACAAGAAGCTTCATCTGTCGGTGATATTATCAACCTTGTTACAAACGGTATAGTAGTTCCTTGGTTTATCAATTTTGAAATGACGTGACTCGATGTTTAAGCTACTATTTGTTTTACAGTATAAATTGAAAATACTATCAAATATAATAGCTATAGACGTATGATTAATGATTTCAAGTTAATGAACTAAAAATAGATCAGTTTAGATTTCATTTGAAGCATATCTTAAAAGCATTGATACTTTTGGTATTTGAACACGTCCAGATCAGTATAGTCATTTCATTTAATTTTTTTATCCAAAATTTTTATGAAATCTTTACTGATTCTTTCCTGTACCGAAAGTGTTTAAAAAGTACAAAATGCTTCATATAAATTACAACATACAACAAGAAGCTAAAACACTTACACTTTATTGTAATTATCGTAAAAAGATACCGAATTGTTAGGTATGAAAATGATATTTTTGCACGGTAAAAACAGATAAAATATGTTTCTAAAGTAAATATGTTGGAATCGTCATTTATCTTGAATCAAAACTGTATTCTAGAAAAACAAATTAAAATTTGATATACAAATCTACATGCATGTGTTAGAAATCATGTTTTTCAGGCAAAATGTTCACCTTTAGTGCTTCTGCAATAGCAAGTAACCTACCACATATCATCGGTGGAATTACGACGTTCATGAGTTCTCAACGAGTATGTGTTTTGTCGATCATAAATAATAGCCGGCGAAAACTGTCAAATCCCAAACTTCATGTCGAAGATGGCAGAAAAACCCATTCAGTTGAAAGTATTGACAATGGCAAAGTGGGACTTTTCATATTTACCACGGAGGAAACACGTAGGTTGACAGTTGTACATTAAAGTGTATTACATGATTTAAATCAATAACCTTTTATATCCCCTACAAATGAAGTTTGGGGGTACTGGAATCACCTTGTCCGTCTGTCAGTCTGTTCGTTGTCATCATTTATTCAGTGAATATCTTTAACACCAATAAACACTTTATTAAAACTTTATATATATCTTATATGTATAATGAAGTTGTACATGTACACCAGCTATTTTGATCGAGATTTTTAACATTCCAAAATTTTTTTTTTCCATTTTGAAAGAGTGTTGTCATTGTCTACAGGATATCTTAATAGTTAATGAACAGATTTGATTTAAACTTCGTATATATGTCATGTACATAACGAAGTTATGCACTTATCATTTTTGTTTAGATTCTTTGATATTCAAGGACGTTATGTATGTTTGTTTTATTTTAAAGTTGTTTTTTCAATTATATTGACTTGGTCATTTTCTTTCAGATTTTGTAACAATTTGTTCTTTCACAAGAGACTATTGCATTAGTTTAGGAGACGGTATAATGAAATCACCAGTCCATTTGTCTGTCTGTCCGCCCATATGTCAATGGATATGATTTTGTTTATAAAAGATGTGTCGTTCACTGCCTCTCGTATTCTATGGAATCATATTAATTCATGGTGGCCAATGTTCGTGGGAAATTAAAATTGTACTGGTTCGTGGGGACATACTTTCGTGGATAAGCGATACGATGCACTAGGAGAGATAATTCTACTTGGTTTAAATAAATGTTGGAGGACACGTAAATTCGTGGGAAACAGTGACCTACGAAATCCACTAATATAAATTCCCCACAAACAATGATGATTCCACAGTACTGAATAGTTATCCATGAAATGATTTTCTGAAGTTTCTCCGAAATTTTGCGATAATTAACCACAATTAACTTAAATCTAAGCCCCGATTTCAAAAAGTATCGTTAATAAGGTTAGGTAGTCACGTGGTACAGTGACGTTACATGCGCGCTTCTTCGATCAACTGATTGTGAAAGTAGTGTGAGATATTAAGAATTCAGCTTTTAGGGGCCTTATTCATTCACCATGGACAACATTTAAATCGATGTTGACAAATTTTCCGAGTTTTATGTTTTGCCACCAGTGCATATATATAGCGATGTAAGTACCAAACTATACCGAGGAAAGCGTGTATGAAATCGGCAATATTGCGAGTAAATAATGTTTATATGGGTCGCTGTCAACAAACTGTTTGGTAATGTTATTCCTTTATACATCTGTAATAAGCGCTGTTTTTTCTTCTTCTAAAAATAAACAGTATAATTCTTAATTTATGATACGTTACATTGTTGACAACTAGGCCCTAGACCAAGCTACTGTTACGGGTGCATTTCGGAAAGAAAGAAAAAAGAAACATCACACACAAATCAATAAAAATAATAAAATCTAAACTGGAAATCACATTTTATTTTGATAAAGCAATCTTATTATCATTTTTTAATTGTGATCTGCACGTCGTTAGGAAGTGGGAGTATGGCGTTATACTGACGCACTCAAGATGTTAGGAGTTCAATGAGGAAATATATAATTCAATTTAAAGTTAGGAAATACAATATTCTATCATTTATATCATTATAATCAAAAGTTCAATTATTTTGTATCTTTAAAATTTTTGTAAATCTACCAGTTGGTAGAAACTGAAAACACAAGTTATACCGGGTATGTTTTACAAGGTGAAGGTTAGTTGATCCGAGTGTGTATTGAATTTGAAGACCAGAACAGAATTATGTAGTTCTTAGCTTCGATATACCCATTTACTCGCAGTTTATCAGAGTCTCTGTCCAAGCGGTTTTTGAAAGGGTGACTAGGTATTTTTTTTAAGGTAAAGTTCTTGCTCCATCAAAAAATTATCCACGTCTTTTCCCTCGTACCTTCCTTCGAAAAATTGAAAAATGATCAGTCTAAATCCTTTCTACCGACAACTAGTACACCCGAGCACGGCACTAAACATCTTAATGCAATATTATGCAATATTATTCACCAGCCGTTAATGTGATAATTGGGGGGGGGGGGGGTGTCGATTAAAGCTAATCTGTTATGAAATGGCTAATAGTTGTTTTCAAACCCGAGGGCGCATATGACGTCACACATAATGGCGCGTAAAATATGCATTCTCAAGATTTGAATTTCATCGCTTTCAAATTTGAAAACTCCGCAAAATATTTCATTTAAAACACATTTAAAGTAGTTTTAGGCATGAAAAGAATTAATTTTACTGAAAAAATGAAAAAATTTAGAAACATGCATTGGGTCCTATAACTAGAATCAATTTCGATACAATTTCTAATAATTGTAATGTATAAAAGCAATCAATTTATGTTTTATTTGTTTGTAGTATACTTATGTGATACACGTAGTTCATGACTGTCAACACTCAGGAACTATTAGAAACTTTTTTCCAGCATGGCATATCAGAACAGACGGTGTCTTAACTTTCGATGTTGAGGGAACAAATGAACAAATAGCAATTCTGTGGAGTGTCCCTTTCTCGTCTTGGAACAAAAATCAATTCGCCATCAAGGTTTGTCGATGAATCGTTTGTTTTTTAATTAATCATACCTATGGTAAAACCCCTTTTTCTCTCTCTATCCCACAAAAAATGATTTTATTTTTGAAAATACACGTTACGCTGGCATGCCTCATAAAGTACATGAACTTTATGTCTTATATATACATTCAACGTTCATTTCTGTGGGACTTCTCAGCCATTAATATAGACATACTGTATCTATCAAGATTTCCCAGCCATTAATATAGACATTCTGTATCTATCAAGATGTCCCAGCCATTAATATAGACATACTGTATCTATCAAGATTTCCCAGCCATTAATATAGACATACTGTATCTATCAAGATTTCCCAGCCATTAATATAGACATACTGTATCTATCAAGATTTCCCAGCCATTAATATAGACATACTGTATCTATCAAGATTTCCCAGCCATTAATATAGACATACTGTATCTATCAAGATTTCCCACCATTAATATAGACATACGGTATCTATCAAGATTTCCCAGCCATTAATATAGACATACTGTATCTATCAAGATTTCCCAGCCATTAATATAGACATACTGTATCTATCAAGATTTCCCAGCCATTAATATAGACATACTGTATCTATCAAGATTAATAAGCGTATTCAGGAAATGGCTATTAGTACAATTTGTAAAGATAAAAGGACAAAAACATTGGAATTGTAAATATATTACAATAAATTGGATTTTAATAAGCTGTTACACTATCATCTACCATTTCAGATACGGCCTCAAGATAGCAGTCCTCCTGCAAGTAGCAATTTATATAAAGATATGCTTCAGAACGCATCTTATACTGGTACCGAAATCGTGGAGGAAACAGATGGTTACAAGATTATCGCGAGTATGAGCAAGGGTGGCAAGGCACATCTCTGTCTCATCCTCGAAATAACTGATCAATCCATGACGTGATGGAAATGCAATCCATATGATCTACTCGAACATTGATAGACAATGTTTATTTTTAGGATATATTTTTACTTCAACATAAGATATAGTTCAATGTAAGCGACTTCAATGTAAGTTGAGTAGCCTGCACATGGACACAATGTTCAGAACTGTCATCGTTGTCATTATCATCGACATTATCATTATTCGATATTAGAAAGAATTTCAACAAAGTCGTTTTTGCAATATTAGGATTTATTGCCGGGGGACACTTTTACATATACGAACAATGTAACACATAGAAAACCTATTATAGTGAATACAAATAGTGTGTGACCTTGTTATGAATATAAAAATGTTCTAATATGAAATTTTTGATAATATCCCCGTTTTGAAATTGAGCAAAGGGTTTAAACATATTGCACCTACAATGTGTAATATACCGGATATGAAAATGCCGAACTAATATTCTGATATATTAAAACCCCTTGGTTCTTCTTCTGTTAAATATAAACTTCTTTATGGCCACCGCCATGTTTTTAATAATGAAAAACTGAATTGGCATTCCTATACACTACTAATGCATGACAGATTATATTCCTACGGTTGTCAAGAATTTCAAAAATATGTTCATATATTCTGTGAGTATTAAACATAATATGTGAAATTCTTTTGTCAGTATTATGTGGGACGATCCCCACTCCCCCCAAATATTGTGCTAAGATGTTTCCTATGTTGTTTTGTTATGAGTCAGAATTATCATTAATAGTACCAAAATTACCACTATGTACAACTAGTGAAAGAAAAATATCACAATAACAAAATATTTACGATAGGTATATAATGATAGTGTTCCGTTACGGGTTTGAATGCCTGGCTCAACTCTCTCTCTCTCTCTCTCTCTATCTCTCTCTCTCTCTCTCTCTCTCTCTCTCACACACACACACACACACACACACACACACACACAACTGTCACAAATCAGCAGTCAAAAGTAATTCCTGCAGTCTCCCAGACATATGTCAAACTGATTTTAATCACCAGCTCTTAAAGTGCCTACCAAAGCTTAATTTCATGGAATTTACAGTGTATTTATACTAAAAATGAAATATCCGGTACATTCATGAAAGACATCTTTACTCTTTATAGTAAATTCGAACCCAAGCGATACAATTGCTTATGGGTTCCATATACAATGTATATATACAAGGTACAAGTGAAAAGAGCGGTGTAAGTTTAGTCGAATGAAATGAATTATGGAGGAATACTGTATGTTTTAAATCAGACAGTTTGTGCACGAAAAGAGATATTCCTGTGCTCAAGTTATTCAAGACGTGAATAAAAATCTTAAAATAGGTATGCGAGGGTTGTCACAAAATTCCGTGGACAAACGGCGATTCTCATTTATCTAACGTCACCGAAAAATTAAACTTTTAAAACAGGAAGAGCAAACAATTTTCAATAAAAAGATGTAAAAGGTTTTAATATCAATTGACTTAAATAGAATTTTTCAAAGGTTTTTCATCATAGAGAAGCATACAATGGCGCAATGTTAAAATAGGTAATTAAACCAATTGAAACGGAATTACAATAATGGAAAATGCATTGTTCAATTCATCACTGAGAGTATATTTTATAGATGAGTTTTGTTTGGATACTCATTTATATACCCCGAAACTTTTATCATTATGACGTTATATTTAAATGAATTATGATATATTGTTCGACAATTAGGAGGTGCAAATGTTCAGCGAAATGGCAATGTGAGCGTCAAACGCGGCGCACCGAGAAGTCATAAAATTTTGTACAGAACTACGTTTGACTCAAAAGGAGATTCACAAGGAATTAGAATTGACAGAGTTGCACATAAATGTTTCTCGTTGCCTGGTGTTTAAATCATATAAATTATTTTCTGAAGAATATGAGGACAGTACGACAGGAAAAAGAGGCCGGCCGAAGGAAATCAATGAAAAAACAGTAAAATTACTGGATGACACTATCAGGAAAGACAGACGTCGGATCGTACGAGAGATTGAAGAAACTTTGGAAATTAGCAAATCGTCTGTTCACCGCATTCTGTCGGATGATTTGGAATGCATTGGGTATGTGCATGTTGGATACCTCGACTTTTAAAACATGAAGAAAAACAAAGAAGGATTTCATACGAACACCACGAGAAAAATTTTGACGACGCATGTTGCACCGCTGAGCACAACCATATTGTAAAATAATTTATTTTCTCCAAAACGCTAATTGAAGTACAAAGTTCACATGTAGCAGTTTCTATGAAATTAGATAGATACATTTTTTTTTAAAAGTTATAAGCCCAGTCCACGATATTTTGGGATTACCCTCGTATGTCATCTTTACAGCAAAACAAGTGCTACGTCATCATCTTTATACTGATGCGTCAAACCTTGAACGTCTATAACAATTTAGGTCACAGATGTTAATACATGATTGATTGTATATTGTTTAACGCCCCTCTTGTGAATCTTTCACTCATATGGAGACGTCACCATTGCTGTTGAAGGGCTGCAAAATTTGGGCCTATGCTTGGCGATTAGGACCATTGAGCAGGGAGGGATCTTTATCGTGCCACACCTGCTGTGACACGGGGCCTCAGTTTTTGCGATCTAAAATGAAGGAAGGCCCTATTTAGTCGTCTCTTACGACAAGCAAGGGGTACTGAGAACCTATTCTAACACGGATCCACATGGGACAAGTGTTACTAAAACATATAAGACAATAGTGTGATGATTTTCCCTATGTTGTGTGAACTTTTTTCCTATAATTTGTGACGATTTTTCCTATATGTAGGAAAACAATTCCTATATTGTGTGAGAATATTTTCTGTGATGTGTGGCAATTTTTCCTGTAATGTGTGGAAATGTTTCCTATATTGTATGATTATTTTTTGTATATTATGTGACCATTTTTTCAATATTGTGAGAAATGTTTTCCTATATTGTGAGACGATAATTCGTATATTGTGAAAAAATTTCCTACATCATGTGATTTTTCCTATATTGTGTGAAAACAATTCCTATGTTGTGTGAAAACATTTCCTATAATTTGTGAAAATGTTTCTTATATTGAATGACGATTTTTTCTCTCTATATCTTATGACAATTTTTCCCATTTGCAAGAAAATTTTCCTATATTGTGTGACAATTTTTTCCATATTTTGTTGCCACACTCTGGGAGGGGGATATCGATCATTATAAGCTACATTTCATACACATTACATATCGAACAACACTCGTATACAACTGGAAATGTTTATTTGAAAATATGTAATGTGTATTGTACGATATCTCAAAGAATTAGACTCAAATAGTGAAATGAACATTACATCCCTTCAAAGTATTCTCCGCGGTTTGAAATACATAATTTCAATCTCTGAATCCATTTCTGAAATGCGTCACGGTACGCTGATTTAGGTAGACCTTTGAGGCACTGACTGATGAATGAGCCAAGAGTTTGTCGGGACTTGTAACGACTACCAGATAGGAACTTTTTAAGTTTTGGAAAAAGGAAAAAGGTCGCACGAGGCTAGATCTGGAGAGTATGGTAGGTTTGGTAAGACGGTAAACTTCAAAAATTGCTTCACAAGCTCAGATATATGTGATGGAGCATTATCATGAAGTAGACGAACATGCCTAAATCCTGACACAGTGCGTCGTTTATGATAATATTTCTTGAACTTTTTAGTATAACTTCTCGGTAATACCGACCTGTAACATTTTGCCCTTGGGCTATACCATCACATGAGAAGAATATGCAATAAAGAACCTTATTTGCGCTTATGGTCCTTTTGGCAACTAAAGGCTTTCTATCGTGTTTTGTTAGCCATATTTTGTTTCCAATTTTTCTTACTGGTTCGAAATAGTGAACCTATGTTTCGTCACCAGTAACACTGTTTGCAAATTGTCTTTGATCCAATTTGGGAAACATTATAAGCAATTGGTTAGCAGTTTGTACTTGTACCCGTTTTTGTTCATCTGTCAATATATGTGGTATCCATCTGGCAGAAATCTTTCGTACTTTCAAAATATGTTTCAAAATGAAATTCACCCGCGATAGCGATATGCCAACAGCTTTGGCAATATCACGAGTCTCTGCCATCACTTTAAATTATTTCCCTGACTTTTGAAACGTTTGCCTTGGGTGTTACAGTCACAGGTCGGCCAGATTTTCTTGCATCTTTGACGGAGTCTGACCCAGTCAGAAATTTCTTTCTCCACCTACGCACTGTCTCATAAGATACCTTATCAGACCCATAAACTTCCCCAATTCAGTAAAAATCTGCATTACCGAATGACTGAGTTTTGTGCGAACCCATATATAAGCTCTACTTTCATCAATATTCTCAACCCGTTTCCCAGCCATTTTTTACAACAGTGGTCAACGACTGTCTCTATTGAAATGACTATAAGTTTAAAACTATATGGAGCTGAAGGCTCGTGTTTATACCGTTGGAAAGGTATTGAATAGAGCTATACAAAAGTATCATCATCCACGAGATCGTGCAAAGCGTTATCGCGCTGTCGTACAATACACATTACATATCGAACAGGGCTCGTACATCTGTTTCGTTTCTTGTTTTGTGCATTTTTTCTCTTCATATTCATAATACTACTTAACAACATTCTGAAATAGTTAAAGGTGAAGACAACGAACAGTGATCAATCTCATAACTCCTACAAGGAATTCAAAATAGAGAGCTGGTAACACAAATCCTGGATATATCAGAGGTGAGATTAGGTACATATAAGGAGTGAGCATCCCCTGCTCTCCGGTCACAACCCGTTATCTTGATAAAGCAAACGGATTAATCAGTAGTTAAAAACAGTGTGTCAATAACGGCCTAAATTGAAATGAAGCACGTCAGACAGCATTTGAACCAATGATAGGTTGTATTGCCAGACTAGATCGTTATGATGACCATAGATTTTTGTGAAATGCTGACTTTGAACAAGGCTGTTGAAACCCCTGTAACATCAACTTGTTTGTCGGTAGCCTGCCTCCTTTTAAAATGATAATGGAATATTGCTACATAAATATGGGGAAGCTGAAATCCTCCCGTTTGAGGAATATTATTCACATAAAATAACAAAATGTGGCAGAGACTCTAAGAAGCTCTGAAGAATCGGCTCACGGGTAACACGTCCGAACTCATTTTACCTTCGTCTTCTGAGGGAAATGAATTATCAGAATACTTTGCTAAATATTTTCATGGCAAAATAAGCAATATCGCTTTGCCAGTTTGCGAATCTACTGCCTCGAACAATGGCGCAAAATATCCTGTTTGCTCTGATATTCCATTTGATGGTGAACACCTCTCGAAATTTGCACCTGAAACTACAAGAGAAATTCGAAAACTGCTTATGAAGTCAGCATCCAAATATTGTGAATTGGACCCAATTCGTGCGCATCTATTGAAACAATACATTGAAAGTTTCTTGCCATCCTTCACATTAATCATAAGCAAGTCGCTGTTGGAATCCATTGTTTAGAGTGAATTTAAGCAGGCAATTGTCGCGACCATTACTTGACAAAGAAATTTCAAATACTATCGCCCTGTGTCAAATCCCTCGTTCGTTTCGAAGATTCTTTAAAAGTTTATTGTAAAACGAAGCGAATCTCATCTGGAGATGCATCAACTGTATGACAGTTTTCAGTCCACGTACAGAACGGGACACTCTACAGAAACTGCACTAATGAAGGTACATCATGACATTGTATGTGCAATTGACAATAACAGCTGCACTATCCTTGCATTGTTCAACCTCTCTGCGACTTTCGATGTTATAGAACATAATATCAGATTGCAACGTATGGACAACATGTTTGGTATCACTGGATCTGCATTCAAATGGATTTAATCTTATCTTAGAGATAAATATCAACGTGTTGCCGTCGGTTCGTTGTTGTCCGGTGTTTGTCCCCTCGTACTGAAAGGCTCAGTCCTGGGTCTGAGATTCTACTGTCTTTTTTTCAAAACCCTTAAGGGAAGTATGCAGACATCATGATATGACGTATCATATATTCGCGGATGACACCCAGATCTATATCATCGCTGAACCTGATGAAAATTGGACCGATATGTCTCAAATACTCTCAAGTTCTTTATCGGACATACGTATGTGGACGAGAATCAACCTCCTCAAACTCAATGAAGATAAAACTGAACTTGTAGTCTTTGTACCAAAACACAGACTTAAAGATATGAGCACTTTTGGTCTTGAATATGGTGACTGTGTTGTAAGTGATTCATCTTTCGTAAACATTTAGGCGTATTCTTTAACAAATCCCTTACCATTGTAGGAAATACAAGGTGTAGACTTGAACTTGAAATAAGACGAAATACTCGACTGAACCCTTTTATGACGAAGAATGTTCCTTATGTTGACGGCGTCTATTTCTTTGTTTGTAAATTTGAGCTTAAGGAACTGGCGGCATGATTTTGGAAGGAATATCATTGGTTCAAATGCTGACTAATATGTTTCATGCCGATGGTCAGGCTATTCTTTGCACACTGATTTTAACTACGGATAACTCCGTTTACCTGATCAAGATATAGGGCTCACGGCCTCGATCCAGGGCTCATAATGTAAAACTTATACGGACTGTTAGTCCCCGTGGGTCTCTACAGCCCAGTAGCTAAGTACTTCGTTACTAGCTTGAAAATACGGATGTTATTTCGGATTTAAAACATTTCGGTTATTTGTCGAAATGTGCATCTGGTGCATCAAAATAGGTACCGTATAAGTTTTACATTATGACCCCTGGGTCAAAATTGGTACCGTGTAAAACTTATTGATGCACCAGATGCGCAATTCGACAAATAATGTCTCTTCAGTGATGCTCAACCGAAATGTTTGAAATCCGAAATAACAATGAATTTTTAGAGCTATTATAGCTAAAAACAGTGTGCCAAAAAAGTGGAGTCAAATTCGTCAAAGGATAAGAGCTATGCGTGAGGGAGATAATCCTTAATTTTGAAATGAATTTCTAAATTTCATAACAGCAATTAAATATACGTCCGTATTTTCAAGCTAGTAACGCATTACTTAGGTACTGGGCTGTAGAGACCCTCGGGGACTAACAGTCCACCAGCAGAGGCCTCGACCCAGGGGTCATAATGTAAAACTTATACGGTACCAATTTTGATGCACCAGATGCGCATTTAGACATCTCATAACTCCTACAAGCAATACAAAATAGACAGTTGGGCAAACACGGACCCCCGGACACACCAGAGGTGGGATCAGGTGCCTAGGAGGAGCAAGCATCCCCTTTCGACCGGTCACACCCGCCGTGAAAACTTATTTCTGAAATATTGTGAACTGAAATGATAGTAGATTCAATGCACATGCAGAACAAATCAAATTTTGTATTGGTGCTAAAATAGCAAAGTTCAGAACGAGGTGCTAAAATAGCAAAGTTCAGAACGAGGTGCTAAAATAGCAAAGTTCAGAACGAGGTGCTAAAATAGCAAAGTTCAGAACGAGGTGATAAAATAGCAAAGTTTAGAACGATGTGATAAAATAGCAAAGTTCAGAACGAGGTGATAAAATAGCAAAGTTCAGAACGATGTGGTTGCTAAAGCATCAGATGTGTTTGTTCCTACAAGCTTCTAATACTGGGTTGGTGTTCTCAGTAGGTAGAATGTTCACTTCGTAACCGAGAGGTCGTGAGTTCAACTGTGTCATGACCGCTTCAAACCTAAGACCTAAGCATATGTAGTGATTACATCTTCTCCAAAAAATCGTTCTCGAGATGTGGGTCACGGTTGGTTTTTTTGTTGTTTTTTTTTGTATTTTTTTTTTTGTAGATTATCTTAAAACAGATGTTCCATGTAGCGAACCTTCAATTCTACGTCGCTAAGACTTACGCATGGGTTTAAATTCGTAGTATTTTACTTACAGCTGGTAATGTTTTAATATGAATGGAAATTTCTCGAGGGGATATAAATTACGCAAACAAGAAAATCCTTTTCACCAAACTATCTAAACTATCCCCTGACCACCATCTTGGCATCCCTGACTGACCCCGGCATCCTTGACTCCGCTTACCCTGTCTCAAACAAAACAGATTGAAAACAGAGGATAAGTAGCGCTTATTATCATTTCAATGATAATCCTAGGGTGTATTAAAGTTGTTAGCTTCAGTAATGCAATTAAGTTATTACACATTGTTGTTGCATTTGTATTGTAAAACTTAAACGGTATCAATGTTGATGCACCAGATGCGCATATTATGGACATAATGTTCAGAATAATTATTAACATAAGTATGTATGAATACAGATTATAATTTATGTTTTTGATATACGTTCTATGAAGTATTTTGCTTTTGGATGTTTGGTTTTGAAGTGATCAATGTATCGATCATATTATTTATTAAAGTACACACGTATCTTCAAAATTGAAATGGTGAAAATAACGTACAGTGATAAAACTCATAACTCCTAAAAGGAATATATGATTAAGAGTTGGGCAAATAGGGATTCCTGAACATACCAAAATGCTATTTTGTATCAGCCGCAATGACGTTACTGATGAGGAAAATATCAAACACAATCTATTATCTTAATAGAATCCCCATGTTATCAAATCTATGGAGCAATAATTCAATTCTTTAAGTATTGCTTCAATGCCGAATTCAATGAAAAACTGTATGGATCCTCGTGCGTTCCTTTAAATAAGGTCTATGTGCAACCCGATATATTTTCTTGATGAAAAATGTGAAGATCACAAACTTTGGGGTCAAGAAAAATATTCGAAATACCCGAGGGTTCGAGATAATGAAGTTAGAATATATAAAGAAAATATAGTTGGGACTTCCAGCTCACTTCAACATAGCCATGATATTCGAGATATCCATGTTCGAGATACCCTCTAGTTTAACTGTATCATGGATTTCATGTAAAGTATAACTATTCCCTAACATTGATTCATATCCAGTACGATGTTTATATAGTAGAAAATAAAACTATTCAATTTTTGTTTTTTTCACTCTGAGCTGCGATATTAACTATCATGTCTTGACTTCAGATAAGGTCACAAGACAGTGAATCCGCAAATCCGTCTCTATATAAACACATGCTTCAGAAAGCAGCCTACGCTGTGACAGGGAAGAGTATTGAGAAGGAAGGAGCTGGGTACAAAGTCAGCGCGAATATGAACAATGAAAAGAGAGCACATCTTGAAGTTCGATTCCACTAAGAATCCATGAGGTCGAGACAGCTGCAACGACAATTGTCTTTATGTGTTACATTGTATGTGTGAGGCGTTGGTAGAATAGAAACTTTACTTAGATTACTTATAAATTAATGTATGTAAAATGAACTTGAAAAGAAAGAAAGCGAGAACGAGAAAAATAAGATATGTGAAATTTAAATTCCATTATTAGTTTAATGCCGTTCTAAGTATCTATTCAGAGCACTTGTAAGTAAATGCTGTAATTTAAATGTAGATAATGTAAATTTGTTCATGTATCGTTTCAATCACGATTTTTCTGCATGCATTTGTCAGAGTCCATGTTTTTCTGCTCTCGATTTGTATATTTGTATGATTTATGAGATAAGTCAATAATTGTTATCTTCACTTCCTCATGCAAATGACTTTAAATTGTGTAATTGTCAAAAATGAGATGTACCACACACCAGTTGTGGCACAATAAGTTTCTCCTTCACAGCAGTTAATATATTTGTGAGGATCAAAGATATGAGCTTGGTAAAAGAATTCCTAGATCCTGGAATGTATATCTGTTTGTAAAAGTTTCTGTGTAGTTTTGGAATCCAGAATAGGTACGGTAACTCATATTCATTCGTCCCATTTTGCTGGGATATTATGCTCCCCAAAGTTTGGAAACATATTGTTTTTACTATTACTATCATTAGTAAGGTCTTTCGTTGGAAGATTAATGTCATTCTTAAGTTTTTTCTCTATTATTACTTGCTTTCTTACAATCTTTATGCAAGATTTCTTGGATATGCGTCGACCGATTTTTCTGAAATTTTCAGGGATGGTAGATATTTACTGGAACTTGATCGATTATTTTCCTATTTTGATCACGTCATTTAAAGGACACATCGCATGTTTACAAAGTATACAAAATTATATGCATTTTGTCTTTCTTATGCTTATAGTAATTAATTCTAACAGTTTGTCTGCCGAAATATTGCGATAATTAACCACATTAAATACATACTTAGATATAAGACCTGATATCAAAAGGTATCGTTAATGAGTTAGGTCGTCACGTGGCTCAGCACAATTGACGTCATATGCGATCTTCTTCGATCAACTGATTGTGAAAGAAGTGTTAGATATTTGTAAAAACTGTGGTTTTAGGGGCCTGATTTATTCACCATGGACAACATTTATTTCGATGTCTTATTTGTTTTAGCCACCAGTTCATACAATTAGCGATGTATATACCCAAATGTAGCGAGGAAAGCGAGTATGAAATCGGCAATTGCGAGTAAATGATGTTTATATGGGTCGCTGTCTAAACAATATTTGATAATGTTCTTCCTTTAAACACCTGTCTTTAGCGGGTTTTAAAAACTGCAATTATTAATAGATTTATTTTTGGATTAGATAATTAAATTATGATACATTACATCATTAACAACTTTACCTACTGTCACGGGTGCATTTCCAAAAAACAAAAGCACCACCAACAGTACATAATACACCTGTGGAAAGCTAATATAGCGTGTTTTTCTTACACCATGATTTGTAGAACTTGGCTTCAGGTAGTATTAGTTATCATCAGGGTGTGGCATATTTTCTTTGCATCATAAAAATAGACAAATCTTGTATTCCCAATGTAGTATTTCCACTTGGCATAATGTGTATGTGTACCATGTATACCAAGTTTGATGGTCCTAGCCCTAACGGTTTGGTCTGTATCCTACTACTATGACCTTGACCTTTGACGTGAGAAACAGTAGGCATCCTCTACTTGGCATAAGGTGTATGTGTACCAAGTTTGACAGTCCTAGCCCTGACAGTTAGGTCTGTGTTTTCCTACGAATATGCGTGATACTACGACCTTCACTTTTGATTTCTGACCTTGAGAAACAATAGGCAGTTTCCTCTCATCATGGTGATCAAGTACTCTAAGCCATCTTCATCTTTCATGCTAAAGAATGCTAACGCACATGCACGTATATCGTCTTTTGAGAGCGTCATTATTTGAAGCACCATAACATTTTTGTTTTTCAATAAAATAATTTGAAATATATGTTGTCGATGCATTTTTTTAGGATGATGAAATTCAACACAGCATCAAGTTACATTATAACATATATAAAATAGGTCAAAATTAGTTTCATTCCTTAGATATTTTACTTCACTGTGAAACGTAAATCATAGAAAATATATGACGTCACAATCAAATGACATTGTGAGACAGAAAAACCTCACATGGCTGTCTCACATGGGTAAAGTCGATCTAGAATAAGATCTGCTGTCAAGGACTCAGCAAAGACTCGTCCTAGACTCCTTAATTTGTCCCCTCGATGGAATTTTCCTCTCTTCTACTAATGAAGGATTCTGTTAATCATTGGGGGATTTTATCATTAAGGGCTTATACTGTAAACCGTTCATGCGATACTTTATAATCTAATCACTGCAAGTGCACTCCGTATTGTAGTTTGTCATTGAGCATAATTGTTTCATTAGCGGTTTCTACAAGGCATAATTGGTGTCAGATGTGGTCAACACTTAATGAGTGGGTGTTGTATACTTGGTTTATACATAATCGAATATAGATTTTTTTTTCTTTCATGAAAAGACAAACTGTGGCATCAAATCGTGAATTTTTCATAACATGACAAAATTAGGGCAATTTTTTAAATCGGCCTACATGCACGTGGCTACATCAATTTACCTGTCATTTACACAAAATTCAGGATAGCTTGCATCATCATCAAATGTACCCTGCAACAGGATAATTGCAACATGAAATAGGGCATCTTCTTTATCTGACGATATCACCCCAAATCGTCGCCCGTCCCAAATCGGTGCCGGCGACGATTTGGGATGGGCGACGATTTCAGGTTTCTTATGTAACACCCCAATTAGTCGCCCATCCCAAATCGTCGCCGGCGATGATTTGGGCATAACGTCACACCCCTAATTGTCGTCCCCCTTGCTGCAACTATTTGGAAACATCATTTACATACAAACTGACCCTGTTTGTTAACTCCGTCTCCTCTCCTCTTTCTTCTTTTTTCTTCTTCTTCTCCTTTTTCTGTGGTCCAGCTATGACTACAAAAGGCTCTAAGGACCTTACAAGCATTTTAATCTTCTACTTCGTCTTATACTTGTTCTGTTGTATATTTTTTTTAAAAGATTTATTATGATCACAGTATTTGATATTGTTGTTTTGGTTGGTAGTGGTTTTGTTACAATTGAAAGAGTTGCATTTGTTGTTGGTGGTGTTGGTGGTGTCATTCTTGTCTATATTAATTTTTTTTCCGTCCAGTCCTCTAGAGAGAGAGAGAGAGAGAGAGAGAGAGAGAGAGAGAGAGAGAGTATATTATACGTCTCCTTTTCATTCCACAGTTTTCAAGAGAGGACCTTCTTATTTCAACTTCCAATCAATGACACATATTGACAAATTTATTAAGTATTCATAACAAATAGTGTAAGGAGCGAGATTAACATTTCCTTCGCATACATTTGCACCTCTGTCAAAATACCGACGCAGTATCATATATCTCTTTGATAAAAAGTACAATGAACACGGCGTATAAAGCTTAAATGGATATTGATATTCCTTATCTCATGACGACAAACCACCTGGAAGAATAAACACCAAACCAAAAGTTGAACAAACGGGCCAAACCATCATATTGATGAGCAGGAATAAAAATCAACAAGAAGGAAAATATAGCATGTAAGTTCTGGAATTTTGTAATTACAATAGTCATGAAAAGATAAGAATGATGTCTAGAATTTTGCGAATAATAATACATTAAAGGAAGTGAAGATGAAAATCTGACAAAGGGTTTAAATTTGTCATTTTGATGTATATAATGAATTCTCAAAATCATTAAGATGTAGATTTCTTTAGTAGGGAGATATTTCATAAAGATTAACTAATCTTTTCAATAATCCTTGGGAGCTGACATATTGAAAACATTATTACCTCCCTGCTGGGTTATTTCTTAGCATTCACTAGAGGGCAGCACTGATGCTGGTGTCAGTAGGACACATTGTGTATTTTTGGCACATTGTAAGCATCAACATTAAAATGTCATCAGCAGAAAGTGAATTAAATTTGGAATATCAGTTTGAACCTGATGTTACAGAGGAAGAAATTGTATCTCGGAATAATTCTTCTTTATCAGCAATTGATTTTCAAAGAGAGGAATTTTCTTAATTGATGTGTTTGTGGAAATTGTAGCTATGTAAATTCAAAGGGTGTCTTTGTTGTCATGAGTTTGAACATTTTGTGACAGATTACATAGATATACACATAACGTGCGGTTCTCTACACCATATTTGACATGGTGTGTCTAAGTTCTGTTATAATTGATACAGCTTACATTTATCCATGGATTTATGTATCCAGAGAGGAGGGGTCTCAGAGGACTTGGATAACAACTTGTTAAACAAGTAAGAAAACACGAAAATGAAAAATACCTTCTGTATATACATGTATCAAAATCTAAACATAGCATTGCATCTGTGTGTAAATATTTCCAATAGGGGCTGTAAGCTCACAAACGAGATGACGCGAGATTTGAGTACTTCCGGTGACAAACAAACCTTTACGGTTTGCATGAAATCATACAAGTTGGAAATATCCTGCAGTTTTTATCGTTTTTTTTTTTTTGGTCGATGCAAAAAAGTGGACGTTATGGAGAAAGTTGTGCAGGTAAGTATAAATGCATTTAAATACCGGTAGTAAACCTTATTTCCGTTATATAATAAATATCTTGGTTTTGTTTGTTCCACATCTAGGGCCTTCATACCGATCATCAGTCTTTAGTAACATATACGCTCAAGTAGATCTAAATAGATTTACATTTATTTATTTACAATCCACAAATCAAAATGTACACAGTTATACATCACGTGCAGTCACGCTTGAAATTGTATAAATCAAATGTTTATAGAGGGAGGAGCATGATTTTACGATCTATAGAGATAATTTTTACGAAAAACATTCCTAGACACAGCAGCTGTAGTATTACTAAATAGTACTATTTCCATATACAACACAACTTCCTCACTGATTTCTTATCGGCGTCGCGCGTACATGATCTTGATTAGCTGCAATAATATAGCCCTGGTCTCCTTTTAAAAAAAGGTGGGGGGCGTCAGAGTAAAAAACTCGGAGAGGGCTATACAGGGGCGTAGCTTCGTTCGGCTCGAGTAAGCACGTGCCTACACATTAAATTTTTTTTTTCATATTCAAACACATTTTTGTCCCTAAATATTTGCAAAAAATAATATGGTCGAACATACAAAAACCATTAATATGCCTTTACAGCATGGGCGTTAATTTTCTAAACATCGATACATTTTTTTAGTTATCGGCTCATAAATCTTAAAATTATTCGGAACTGGCCAAACGACTGTATCTATTTCTAGTTTTTAAAATCGGAATTATTATTCCGTCTGGCCTTTTCTTTTAATAATGTATTCTACATGATATGAATAATGGTTAAATATATTTTTTATAAACTTCTGATCACAATGACTCACTCGACATAACAGTTTAAAAATCTTTGAAAAGTTGTACAATATTTAATGTCTATTGCAATTATTTTTATGCTCAGAGTAGTGCAAACGAGTCTCAATATTTCAAAAAAAAAATTCGGGGGTGAACCCCCCCCCCCCCCCAAGCGGGAAGGGACAACCCACCCGGCAACCACCCACCTCCCATTGGCGCTTCGCGCATCGGCCAAACCTTTAGAAAAGTATTAGTTTATACTAAATTCAAGAATGTGGCTTTAACTTAAGACTACATGCAAGTCTTACAATAACTTCCTTGAGATAAAGAGAAACGTATTATACGAAAATTATTTTTCTTCCAATTTTCTTTAAATTTAGGTTAGATGGACCGATGCCATTGAGACTAATGTCTTGCAATATTCCCGGACACCTTGATACCCAGGCCATGACATACAGTTCCTGTAAGTGCTGATATACCGTCAAAGCAGTGACTTGTGTAACACCGAATGGTGCTATCACTTATTTTTCAACTTTGAATACAGGATCAACTTGTGCTTCACAGCAAAGTTCCTGCAAAACCCACGGCTGGAAAACGGTTTAGGTGTTAACCATCTGTGATCAATTAGCACAAGGTGTGTTCTTGAACAATGAACATTCCAGCGTTTTTATCCTTAAGAGGACAGTTGGCTTATGAAAAAGTTGAACTGTGTTACATAATAGCCAGGGGAGTATTTACGTCAACGGGGCTAAAGAAAGGATAAAATCCACATACCAGCAGTCTACGAGCCAATATCAACCAAGATAAATATGTGCATGGGATGCATTAAACAGTATATTAAATATTAATAACTCTTTATTCAACCGTAATCTTTTATTAACTTTTTCTGGAGTGACTGTTAAGTACAATGTTCTACATGTTCATATCTTCGGGAATTTATGAATAAAATAAAACTTGTGTTTCAAATAGTTTAGTATGAATAAAAAATGCACTACTGATTGTTATTGTTTTACTATGTATATTTTATCAATACATGTTGATTTTGAATTCATTCAGGTATGGAAATATTATAGGTATAATTCTGTCAATGTTATGTGTCCATTCAGAGTCCTTTATGATCCCGGATAATTCTGCAGTCAGCTGTTGTCCAAATAATCAAGTTGCAGCAATAAAATTCTATCACTTTGCAATGTTCTTTGTCCACTAAGAGTCCTTGATGATTCGGATAATTTTGCATGCAGTCGGCTGTAGTCCAAACAACCAAAACGCAATGATTCATATTGCACAAAATCTGGCCCTTTCATTCATTCATTCATTCTTTATTTCCTCCTAAAGGAGATTTACATACAACAATTATACATTAGAAATAAACATCACATAGATAGTATATAAGACAGAAAAAATTATATTGTGAATACATGTTATAGGTAAGTTATACCACAGGTACTCGATTTAGAGAAAATTGTTTTCTCACATCGTACGTTAATATACCAATATTATATATGAAAACATACATACATATGCACACATCTATATTTACATATACACGTATATGTTCATATGCATAACCAGTTAATTTGCATCATTGGGCACAATGTGAAATACGACATTGAGATATCTAGACTGGGCAGTTACTTTGGTTTGCGATTGTTCGCTTAGGTTGAAATTATGTAGCTAAACGAGACATTCTGTAGTACCAGGCTGCTGCATCCCTTAATAAACGAAAGTTAAGGAGATGTAAACTGGAGGATTGTTCAGAAAATGTAAGGCCTGGCAGAAACCTTCCAACTAAAAGAAACGTATATAGGTCACGACTGCAAAGTCCACACAACTCAGCGGATAAGTTAATATCAAAATTCTCTACTATTGTTTGCCACCAAGCTTCTCTAAATACAAAGGTTCCTTTGCATGCTGTTGAAGCATGTTCAAATACATTTGTAAAAACACGATGACAAATTATACACGTTTCGGGTGGAGTATCTACAAGAGTCCAGAGTTTCACTATGAATTTGCAAAGTTGAACTTCGTGCATGTCAGTAGGAATTTTCCAGAGCATGCTGGGATTTCTATTTTGGGTTACACATCTGAAGAGTGTGAATTCAGGGTCTCCGAGTATACGTGCTGATCTAGTTTCTGAAAAAAGGCTGGATACAACAGAGTTTACAGTTCTTTTCCATTCTACTTGGGTGGGAAACATTCCACTTTGTAGATATGAGTGGAGATGTATTTGAAGGCAATACTTGTTGAGGAGATCGATCACATCCGGTATGAACCCATAATGTTTGTGTTTTGGAAAGTCGATGTATGAAAAAAGACGGTTAAGAAAGATCTGTTTTGTGAGGTTGTTTGTTTCCATCCGACATAGGCGACCAAAGAACTGTAATTTTCATTTGTCTATTTCAGACACTATTGGCATTAGTCCGAACAGTAACTCACACATGTCCGATCGTGTTTGTTTGGGGAGATTCATAGCATGTTTACAAATAAAGTGCTGAAAGATGTTGAGGGAGCGAATATCTTTTTGTCTGAGATCACACCATAGTTCACTTCCGTATAAGACGCAAGGAAGAATAACTCGTTTATAGAATTTGGATAAAGTCGCAGGGTTGAGGTGTTCATTGATTTTAAGAGCAAAATATGACTGTTGTCCTTTTCTGCATGCATTGGCAATCCTATCACTGGGATCCATTTTTGCATCAAGAAGAATACCAAGATGAGTGTAAGCTTTTGAGAGTTGAATAGCATTCTGGCCAAGTCGCCATGAGGTGGAGTTAATGCCTGTATCTGAGGGAGAGAAGCGCAAAACACTAGATTTATTTGCGTTGAAGGTAAATGTCCACCGTATTGAGTAGTTGTAGGCTGTGTCTAGAAGAACTTGGAGTGACCGTGGAGACAAGGCTACACAGGAAATATCATCTGCTAAAGCTGGATTTGAAGATTTTATACTGTAGATTCCGGTATTTGTGCAATTGTTTTGCAGTTCCTGTAGAAGGTCATTAATAAACACTAGATAAAGAAAGGTTGAAAGGACACCACCTTGCCTTACTCCTTGGGAAATGGGAAACCAGTCAGAATTCGTCTGGTTCACGGCAACTGAACAGAGAGTATCCGTGTGGCAATCATCAATGAGAGTCCACAAAGGTCCTGTCACACCGAGATGACGTAATTTGAGCATGAGACCATGCCTCCAAACTGTATCGAAAGCTTTTTGCGTGTCCAGAAAGGCAACGTAGACAGGACTACCATGTTCTAAGTTGTGGAATATAGTTTCTTGGAGATTGAATGAGGCTGTAATGGATCCTAGTCTTGGTTGGAAGCCTTGTTGTTGTGGGTTTGGAAATAGGATGGATGGTAGTATGTGATGGCGAATCCTTAGCATCAGTATTTTCTCAAATAATTTCATAAGACATGGAAGAAGAGCGATTGGTCGGTAGCTGTCGGGGGATTTTTTGGGCTTGTTATTTCCCTTGTAGATAGGTACTATGAGATCCTTTTTCCAGATAGTTCGGATTTTACCAATCTTGATTATTGCGTTGAAGAGGTGTGAGATACATCTGGAAAGTGAGGGTCCTCCATATATAAGATGTTCATTTTGAATACGGTCCAGTCCAGGTGCCTTCCTGCGTTTAAGTTCCTTGATAAGGTTAGAGACCTCAGTTGAGGATACTTCTCCTCCCGGAATCGTAGAATATTGTTGATAACAAGTTGATTTCTTGATCGAAGTGTACGAGTTTTCAACAAGGGTAAAGAACTGTGAGTCAAAGTTTTTGCAGTCAGTTGGGTTGTAGACCCTTTCAAAGTAATTGGCAAAACAGTTTGCAATACAATCAGGCTTGTCGAACAGTTTTCCGTCAAGTTCAATTTCTGGATACGATTTCGTGTTTTTTTTGGGACGCTGGCGTTTAACGAGTTTCCAGAATAACCTCACATCACATTCAGAGGCTTCATCAATGTTATGGAACACCGATGCCATGTATCTTTCATGTTCAGCATTTAACTCGTTTCGAAAGTCTCTTTTAGCTCGTTTGTAGTTCTTATAAGATTCGTGTACCATACCTCGAGGACGGCCTTGAATTAACCAGACATTCTGTAAGTGGTGTTCTCGGTTGTGCAGACTTTTAACGTTAGGCGTGCATTCTGGTCTTAAGTGAGGTTTAAATTTAGCTAAAGGAATAAAAAGGGATGCAGCAGTGTATAACATATGGTACAAATCAGTGCAAAAAGAATCCATGTCATCAACAGAGCTAAGATTTTTATCAAACAAAACACTTGATTCAGTGTTGATATACAATTCATAATCTTGTAGTTTGCTTACATCTGCTTTGTGCCATGCTGGAAGAGAGTTATATGGTTTACATGAAACATAATTCTTTACGTTTAAGACAATATCCATAAAAACCGAAAGGTGGTCAGACGTGGAACTGAAGGTACCTTCTTCAAAAATTTGATACTTGTATACATTGCTAACAAGAGTTTTGCTACACAAAATAAAGTCTAATGTGGTCTTAGTTTGTAAAAAGGTATAACTAGACCCTACAACAGGAAAATCAATCCTCGGACGACATATATCGTTTCGAGAAATAAATTCTTTGAGTGCTTTAGACTTGTATGAATTAACATGGGGCAGATCAATTTCATAAATACTGGCATTCAGATCACCTCCTATTACCACATCACCTAGAGTGCAAAAATGATTGAATAATGCATCTAACAGTTTTAATTCAGTGTTGTATGATTGAATATTACTATCTGATGGTAAATACGCTCCAAGTATATATAACGAGTGTTGATGTTGGTGTTTAACCTCAATACCAATGATGCGAGAAGAATCTATATCTGGTATTTTCGAAACTGTAAACTGCAAGTCTTTCTTATACATAATCCCCACCCCTCCTTTGCCTATAAAGCTTGAGTAAAGATTGTCAGAGTTTTGACCATGACCTGGTTCTATATGAACGTAACCTAAATATTTGGAACTAATCGTGTCTAAGTATTGCACACTGGTTGGTTTAAGCTTGTGTTCACATATAATGGCAATATCACAATTGACATTGTCCAGAATATTTGATAAACTTATGGACGATGACATAATGCCACGTACATTCCATGTTAGAATATTGAGAAATGCTGACATAAAAACATTGCAGTTGATCAAATGAATATAAACAGTTGCAAACAACAAAATACATGTATATGACAATTTAATCAACATCATTGTCCTCTGGTTGCACCCAGTTATCATTTTCCGCAAATCCATTGTCCTGTTTTTCTTCACACGCGATTTTGATTTCCCACTGTCTGTTACTTAACCATCGGCGACAGGAAATACCATTAGGCCAAAATTGTGGCGATTCGATCGTTTGCACATCACGTAGTGATACATTGATCTTTGCGTTGCGTCTTGCGCCTGGGTGTTTTTGTTTAAAAAATACACAGTGTGATACAGAGACGCCTCTGTTTTTAAGAAAATTCACCAAACCGGTCTGCGTGGACCTAGGTCCAATTCCAGCGATGTAATACCTAGCATTTCGCTTGTAGGAAACGCCCTCGAATATATCATCACCAACGTTAATAGTTAATGATGTTCCATCTTTAGTAGGTTTGAGCGCATGGTGGATATCATCAGACTTACTGACGTTAGACTGATGACCGAGATTTCCCAGTTTCTCGGTAAATCTTTGTGTGCGTTGAATTGGCTCAGATTGATCACGTACCGTTGCATTGTTGCATGGATAATCTCGTGTCGCATCGGTCCCTAACTTTCCCCCGTTAAATGTAAAGGTAGATGTCTTCTGTTGGTGTTCGTCCATGTGTGACGGTCCTTTACAGTCATTTACTGGAATATCGGGGGCTATAGAGGGGGAATACGTTTTGTCATGTTTTTCCCCCGGTGAATCAGCTTGGCTGAAGTTGATGATGACAGTATCATCTACAATAGTGTTACATGGTGGTGGAGTATCAGACTCATTGACAAGTGGTTGGTTGTTTTGTTTAGAGGACAAGACACTCGTGAAAACCTCGAGAAACACCCACCCTTCCTCTTTATTTCTCAATATTTTTTGTTTGTTTAACTCGTTGCTCTCTCTCTCTCTCTCTCTCTCTCTCTCTCTCTCTCTCTCTCTCTCTCTCAATAAATAAACAAACAAGTGAACAAACAAATAAATGAAACATGTGATTAGTATCATATAACCTACATACACAATTTTAACTCAATCGGTTCACAAACACCAGAGTGACAGTCGAAAATAGTTCGCTATGATTACAGCTCGCGGTGCTTTGAGCTCACGATCAAGATATTTCATGTTACGGGAAGCACATGCTAGGAACACATGAAACCCACATATCGGTTCACAAACACCAGAGATATTGCAGAGTTGCTGAAAATTGTGCACAGCTCGCGGCGCTTTGAGCTCTCATTCCAGAATTCTCAATTTTGGGGAGGGTATGTCAGAGGGTCACTTCTAATCTACATACAAAATTGCAGTCCAATAGGTCAACAAACACCAGAGATATGAGTGTGGAGAGACAGACAAACAGACCAAGTGAAACCTATGTACATCTACCCCCATATAAGAGGGGGTACAATACAATAACTTCTGTGTAATCTATCCTAAAAGCGTCAATAAAATATTAGCGGGCGACGATTTAGGACGGACGACGATTTGGGGTGTACTATAGTACATCCCAAATCGTTGCCCCTAATGATAATGCAATCTTGTCCCAAATCGTCGCCAGGGCAACGATTTGGGGCGAAATGTCATCCCAAATCGTCGCCGGCGACGATTTGGGATGGGGCGACGATTTCGGGTGTAACATCAAGTCGTTTTCAAGAAGCGTTTGTTGTTTTGTTTTCATTGAATCGGAAACAGGTGTTGCCTTTGTACATTTTAAATAAGAAAGCCCCGTGATCCGGATCACGGAACAAAACTATGTATGGCAGAAAACTATTTACTAGTTCGAAGAAATATGTATTTTTGACTTCGTGTAACTGAGTCCTGGTTGCTTATTCTATACGTTCATGTATGTGAATATTGTTTTTGTGTATCAAAAACATTTTTACCAATTTGATAGAGGCCAATACACATAGTTTTACCATTATACTGTTCGACGCGCGTCGATCGGTTTCAGCGACGATATTTTGTCACCAATTTAATGCAAACCGCAGAGCAAGTCTCAATTTCAATACATTGTAAATTAAAAACTACTATGAATGATAACACAAACAAGTGTTCATCAAAAGGAAAATATCCTCTACGTTTACAGGGTGAATTCAATTTTCCATATTTTCATATATCAATATCGGTAAAACACCGATCTATTTAAACATTGAGAAAGAAAAGCATAAGAAAACGTATATGTGCAAAATATTTCTATTTTCTAATAATATTGCAAGGCATTAAGAATAATTTTTATATATACTGAAAGCAGGGAATGTATGCTTTTTAGGAATACAAGAATATTGCATTCATAAGGATTTTTTTTAAAAATCAATTCGAGGGGGGAAATGGCCTTGCGACAAAACGTTGTGTCATATTTAGACAAAACATCGGTTTTTAAATTTAATGGCTTTAATTACTTGATTGAATTTTACATAGTTAAGAACTAGAGAAAATTTTCAAAAGTACGATCTATAAATCACATATCTTATGGCCGTTGTTTCAAAGATTTAGAGGCATTCCTTTTACTTAGTCCTGTTTTTGCGCGCCACTGCTCGAATTGACGGGTATGGTAGAGAAAGCGTTAAGGGAAGCAAAGCCCGAGTGGTTATGTGTAGAATTCTAAATCGATATTGAAGTTATCTCGTATTTCATGACAACAAACCACCTGGAAGAATAATAGGTATTTGCGAGTGTTTGTATGGGTATTAAAGATATGCATGTGGCAAGGTTTTTTGATTTTCTTTCAATCTTTAAGAAAGTTAAAGATTGTTGAACTTAGTCCGTTTTGAGGAAATATTACATAGAGATTACATGATTTGTCTCGTGAACTTCTACTACAGTTTTCAAGCGAAAACCTTCTTGTTTTACACAGTATTGATATGGGTATTGAAGGTATGCATGTGACAATGATTTTGATTGTCTTCAATTTTTGAGAAAATTACAGGTTTTGAGGAAATGTTACAGAGAGAGAGAGAGAGAGAGATAGTACATTATACGTCTGCTTTTCATTCCACCGTTTCCAAGCGAGGACCTTCCTTTTAAACTTCCAATCAATGACACATATTGACAAATTTATTAAGTATTCATAACAAATAGTGTAATGAGCGAGATTAACATTTCCTTCGCATACATTTGCACCTCTGTCAAAATACCGACGCAGTATCATATATCTCTTTGATAAAAAGTACAATGAACACGGCGTATAAAGCTTTAAGGGAAGCAAATCCCAACTTGTTTTGCACAATTCAAAATGGATATTGATATTCGTATCTCATGACGACAAACCACCTGGAAGAATAAACACCAAACCAAAAGTTGAACAAACGGGCCAAACTATCATATTGATGAGCAGGAATAAAAATCAACAAGAAGGAAAATATAGCATGTAAGTTCTGGAGTTTTGTTATTACAATAGTCATGAAAAGATAAGAATGATGTCTAGAATTTTGCGAATAATACATTAAAGGAAGTGAAGATGAAAATCTGACAAAGGGTTTAAATTTGTCATTTTGATGTATATAATGAATTCTCAAAATCATTAAGATGTAGATTTCTTTAGTAGGGAGATATTTCATAAAGATTAACTAATCTTTTCAATAATCCTTGGGAGCTGACATATTGAAAACATTATTACCTCCCTGCTGGGTTATTTCTTAGCATCCACTAGAAGGCAGCACTGATGCTGGTGTCAGTAGGACACATTGTGTATTTTTGGCACATTGTAAGCATCAACATTAAAATGTCACCAGCAGAAAGTGAATTAAATTTGGAATATCAGTTTGAACCTGATGTTACAGAGGAAGAAATTGTTTCTCGGAATAATTCTTCTTTATCAGCAATTGATTTTCAAAGAGAGGAATTTTCTTGATTGATGTGCTTGTGGAAATTGTAGCTATGTAAATTTAAGGGGTGTATTTGTTGTCATGAGTTTGAACATTTTGTGACAGATTACATAGATATACACATAACGTGCGGTTCTCTACACCATATTTGACATGGTGTGTCTAAGTTCTGTTATAATTGATACAGCTTACATTTATCCATGGATTTATGTATCCAGAGAGGAGGGGTCTCAGAGGACTTGGATAACAACTTGTTAAACAAGTAAGAAAACACGAAAATAAAAAATACCTTCTGTATTTACATGCATTAAAATCTAAACATAGCATTGCATTTGTGTGTAAATATTTCCAATAGGGGCTGTAAGCTCGCAAACGAGATGACGCGAGATTTGAGTACTTCCGGTGACAAACAAACCTTTACGGTTTGCATGAAATCATACAAGTTGGAAATATCCTGCAGTTTTTATCGTGTTTTTTTTTTTGGTCGATGCAAAAAAGTGGACGTTATGGAGAAAGTTGTGCAGGTAAGTATAAATGCATTTAAATACCGGTAGTAAACCTAATTTCCATTAAATAATAAATATCTTGGTTTTGTTTGTTCCACATCTAGGGCCTTCATACCGATCATCAGTCTTTAGTAACATATACGCTCAAGTAGATCTAAATAGATTTACATTTATTTATTTACAATCCACAAATCAAAATGTACACAGTTATACATCACATGCAGCCACGCTTGAAATTGTATAAATCAAATGTTTATAGAGGGAGGAGCATGATTTTACGATCTATAGAGAGATTTTTTACGAAAAACATTCCTAGACACAGCAGCTGTAGTATTACTAAATAGTACTATTTCCATATACAACACAACTTCCTCACTGATTTCTTATCGGCGTCGCGCGTACATGATCTTGATTAGCTGAAATAATATAGCCCTGGTCTCCTTTAAAAAAAAGGGGGGGGGGTCAGAGTAAAAAACTCGGAGAGGGCTATACAGGGGCGTAGCTTCGTTCGGCTCGAGTAAGCACGTGTCTACACATTAAATATATTTTTTTTTTCATATTCAAACACATTTTTGTCCCTAAATATTTGCAAAAAATAATATGGTCGAACATACAAAAACCATTAATATGTCCGTACAGCATGGGCGTTAATTTTCTAAACATCGATACATTTTTTTAGTTATCGGCTCATAAATCTTAAAATTATTCGGAACTGGCCAAACGACTGTATCTATTTCTAGTTTTTAAAATCGGAATTATTATTCCGTCTGGCCTTTTCTTTTAATAATGTATTCTACATGATAATTATGAATAATGGTTAAATATATTTTTTTATAAACTTCTGATCACAATAACTCACTCGACATAACAGTTTAAAAATCTTTGAAAAGTTGTACAATATTTAATGTCTATTGCAGTTATTTTGATGCTCAGAGTAGTGCAAACGAGTCTCAATATTTCAAAAAACAATTCGGGGGTTAACCCCCTCCCCAAGCGGGAAGGGACAACCCACCTGGCAACCACCCACCTCCCATTGGCGCTTCGCGCCTCGGCCAAACCTTTAGAAAAGTATTAGTTTATACTAAATTCAAGAATGTGGCTTTAACTTAAGACTACATGCAAGTCTTACAATAACTTCCTTGAGATAAAGAGAAACGTATTATACGAAAATTATTTTTCTTCCAATTTTCTTTAAATTTAGGTTAGATGGACCGATGCCATTGAGACTAATGTCTTGCAATATTCCCGGACACCTTGATACCCAGGCCATGACATACAGTTCCTGTAAGTGCTGACATACCGTCAAAGCAGTGACTTGTGTAACACCGAATGGTGCTATCACTTATTTTTCAACTTTGAATACAGGATCAACTTGTGCTTCACAGCAAAGTTCCTGCAAAACCCACGGCTGGAAAACGGTTTAGGTGTTAACCATCTGTGATCAATTAGCACAAGGTGTGTCCTTGAACAATGAACATTCCAGCGTTTTTATCCTTAAGAGGACAGTTGGCTTATGAAAAAGTTGAACTGTGTTACATAATAGCCAGGGGAGTATTTACGTCAACGGGGCTAAAGAAAGGATAAAATCCACATACCAGCAGTCTACGAGCCAATATCAACCAAGATAAATATGTGCATGGGATGCATTAAACAGTATATTAAATATTAATAACTCTTTATTCAACCGTAATCTTTTATTAACTTTTTCTGGAGTGACTGTTAAGTACAATGTTCTACATGTTCATATCTTCGGGAATTTATGAATAAAACAGCCAATTAGTATCTGAATATTGAAATATAGCTGTCAAATTCCAATCGTAGGTCATGGTGACCTACTTTTTGGTCAGCGAACTCCGAACATGCAAAGACCCATCAACTGACAAAGTTTGATGACTGTAGGTCAAATAGTATCTGAAATATATAAATATAGCCGTCAAATTCCAAAAGTAGGTCAAGGTGACCTACTTTTTGTCAACACCCTTCAAACATGCAAGACCCAACAACTGACAAAGTTTGATGACTGTAGGTCAAATAGTATCTGAATTATATAAATATAGCCGTCCAATTCCAAAAGTAGGTCAAGGTGACCTACTTTTTGGTCAACACCCTTTGAACATGCAAGACGCATCAACTGACAAAGTTTGATGACTGTAGGTCAAATAGTATCTGAAATATATAAATATAGCCGTCAAATTCCAAAAGTAGGTCAAGGTGACCTACTTTTTGGTCGACACACTCCGTAGACTCAAGATGCATCAACTGTCAAAGTTTGATGATTGTAGGTCAATTAGTGACTGAAATATATAAATATAACTGTCAAATGCCAAAAGTAGGTCACAGTGACCTACTTTTTGGTCGATACACTCCGAAGACTCAAGATGCATCAACTGACAAAGTTTGATGATTGTAGGTCAAATAGTGTCTGAAATATAGTAATTTAGCTGTCAAATACCAAAAGTAGGTCACGGTGACCTACTTTTTGGTCGACACAAACCGAAGACTGAAGACGCATCAACTGACAAAGTTTGATGATCCTAGGTTTTACAGTGCCCAAAATATGCATCTAAAATTGAAAATGTGAAATTTGAATATCTGCAAAATTGAAAAAGTAGGTCACTGTGACCTACTTTTTTATAAATATGTTTCAAAGCCTCAAGATGCATCAACTTACAAGATTTGATGATTCTAAACCTCTTGGTATTTGAAATAACAACTTAAAATATATCTATAAATGATAAGCCATAAAGTTCAGAAAGTAGGTCACGGTGACCTATTTTTCAGTTGACACATTTCAAGGTCCCATGATCCACCAACTGACAAGTTTTGATGATCATAGGCTTCAAAGTGTCCAAGATATGCAACAAAATTAATTTTAAAATAAATACCTGCAAAATTCAAAAAGTAGGTCACCGTGACGTACTTTTGAGACAACTTGACACAAGGTCCTAAGATGCATCAACTGTCAAAATTTGATGATCCTAGTCCTTATAATGACTAAAATATCTAAGATTTAAGGAATTTAAAAGTTTTTTTTAATTTAGGTCAACTTTGAAGTGACCTCGAGACCACGTCCTTTGCCCCAGGGTAATGCCTTGAACAATTTTTAATCTACAACATATCTTCATCCTTATGTGTAAGTTTGGTGATAATCTGCCCAGTGGTTCTTGAGAAGAAGATTTTTTAGCAACCACTAATTTTGTTTGTATTTTCCTGATTATCTCCCCTTGTTAAAGGGTCACATCCCTTTATTTAGTATGTATGAAAACCCTTGGGCCAATGATACCCTGTAACAAATTTGAAAAAAATTGGCCAAGGGGTTCTTGAGTTATAGCCCTTTTTCTAAAAAGTTTACGCACACCGCACACCGCACAAATGGCCATAGCATTAGCTCTTTGAGCCTTTGGCTCAGAAGAGCTAAAAATGCACTACTGATTGTTATTGTTTTACTAAGTATATTTTATCAATACATGTTGATTTTGAATTCATTCAGGTATGGAAATATTATAAGTATAATTCTATTAATGTTATGTGTCCATTCAGAGTCCTTTATGATCCCGGATAATTCTGCAGTCAGCTGTTGTCCAAATAATCAAGTTGCAGCAATAAAATTCTATCACTTTGCAATGTTCTTTGTCCACTAAGAATCCTTGATGATTCGGATAATTTTGCATGCAGTCGGCTGTAGTCCAAACAACCAAAACGCAATGATTCATATTGCACAAAATCCGACCCTGTATCAGGTGATGGTAAGGATGGCTGGACTTGAGGGAGTAAATACTCTTCCTGTATTCTAAATGTAACAAAAAGTTTATATATAATGTACAGTGAAGGCTATAAAAAGATAATCCACTAAAAAGAGCCAAACATAAGGGATGTTTACACGGTGAAAGTCTTTACACTGTGTACCGCTTTATCTATTGTTAACTGTGCCTCAGAGAAAGTACTCTTCACTTCAACTATATATAACTGTTAGTAACATTTTTCTATTACTTGAACCACTAGTATATACCACACGCATGAGAAATATTACAAAGAAAATATTGGTGAGCTCAAAAATTAATTCAAGACTTTTCTTATGCTTAACATTTTTTTTTTCTATCTGGCTGTAAACAGTCGTTAATTATACAGAAGATATGCATTCTACAAATTCTCTACCACATTATTGGAAGGAGCCACCACTGAAATTACTCTCTCTGGTGTTTGCCAACTGATATCTTTAAACAAGAACTGTCTCTCCCCCCCCCCCCCCCCCCCCCGGCCCTGTAAGTTCGCGCTAAATATATACAAACTTAATCAAGCCATAGATAATCAAGTTATTTTAATAATACAAATTTCTCCAAATTGCTTAAATAATAATGATTTTAAAAAAAAACCATTGAAGTAATAGGCCATAATATAACCACAACACCCCCCCCCCTCAATTTTAGCCACATCGCAAAATTATCTGCTTGAGTTACATTATACATTTGTATGTCAATTATCAACAATAATAGGCCTAGTAAAGAGAAGAAGTAAGTTGAATTAAAAGTGTAAATGAATTGCATAATTATCGAATAATCATTCATGAAGTTGAACGTATACTTGCAGTTACCTGGTTACTTTATACAACTTGTTCTCCATCGACACTTGAACCACTGCATTGACAATGTACTTTAACTTGTTAAACTGGGGTATAACAAATGGTTGTGGTACACAGCGTTCTCTGATTTACGCATAGGCGTTGGTTTTTCGGACGTGTAGTTGGCCCAATTCTATATACTCGTAATACTGAATCAGATTTGTTTGTCACCGGAAACGCTTCACTGCAAGTGACGAGAAACGAGACTTACAGCCCCTAATACGTGATAGAATACAGTAGCAATTCTGTTGCAGACATGCTATCAATACTTATGGTCTACAGACAGTTTATCAACTAGGTCAGACGCGGACAGCCTCTGTGGGGTGGGAAATCAGATTAGTTTTACCTTCATTTGTTGTGACATAAATTAAGGGAGTATTTCCTAAAGAGCACTGCAATTATTAAGGATTTCTTGAAACCTCAGACTTTGATACAGATTCTGAATAAATATTTTTTATCAGTGTAAATAAATAATATAACTGTAAATTGCATCTCCGAAATTTATCTGTGGTCCATGTACATCAATTATTATAAAATATATGAATTATACGCCTATATTGCAGTACTCTATGACATAGTCACCTTAATAATCTGCAAATATTTTAAAATCTGATCAAATTAATTGATTTGGAATCTTGAAATATAACAGAGCTTCTGAGTTAAGTTCAGAAGTTGAGGGAGCTGGAGATATTTTGTGGGCGTGTTTTCTTCTTTTTCTTAATGAAAGGCGAAGATAACGAATAAGTGATCAATCTCATAACTGCTATAAGCAATACAAAATAGATAGTCGGGCAAACACGGACCCCTGGACACACCAGAGGTGGGATCGGGTGGCTAGGAGGAGTAAGCATCCCCGGTAAAATATATAAATTATATGCCTATAATGCATTGTAATTATATTTGATTTCAATTCTTTTTGCCCCAAAACCTTATCCATCAATTTTAAAATGAATCCATAAATTTCTGCTGTATAATAGTGACCCAGTCAACAACAGCAATGTGTCTCATCAACGTCAGAGCACAGATGCATACTGGGAAATAATGGATGACCTCCATAAACCTTTAACTTGAGTGTTTAATTGATCAAATCTCGTAATAGAAACAAGCAAATTAGATTCATGCCACACTATTTAGTTTCAGGAAATCTTTTAAGTTTATTATGCAACAAATGCTTTTTTTCATGTTCACTTCCTTTAAGTTTTTATGTCTCCATTAAATAAAGAGAATGTAAGTGATATTACGATACAGTTGTGCTCAACTGGATTTCATTTTCGGTTAGTTGAGCGTATTTAAGTGATTTAGAGGGCCTAGATTCGAACTCCGGTTCATTTCATTTTCTCCATTGCTGTTACTATGTAAATATCAATCTCCTTGGTAATGCATTGATGTTTGTTGTTGTTGTTGACCAGTCACGTTAGCTCAGTGGTATACATAGAGTGTTCGCTTCGTAAATGATAGGTCGTTGGTGCCACGGTCGCGTCAAACCTAAGATATAAATATAGGATGTGATTGTTCCTTCACCAAACGCTCGGCATTCAGAAGTGAGAGTCACTGGTGTTTTGGACATGACCTTAAACACGGAGGCCACGACTGAACACAACTACCAATTCGCGTTCTTTTTTGGCACAGTTCAGATTCGCTCTGTAGGATTTTCCCAATAATACTATTTTCTGAAAGTTCAAACCCGATGGAAAAGAGCTCACGAAATATCACAAAACGTCGATAACAATTAATTTATTCAAAGAAATGATGTATAAGGTTATAAATTACAAACACAATTGTAATGAATAATCCATAAACCAAATTAGCAGGAAAATAATATTGTTTTTGATTTCAATATTCTTATGATACAGACATTTTCTAAAGTCATTCAGATATTACAACCTCTGAAAAGAAACATTTGAATGTCCAGATTCCTTCTTAAAATCAATATGATGCACCTTGAAGTCACAAAGAGCCTGTTTAAGTTTGGTAGCAAGGGGACATACAACATTTTAAGATGATTTTTAATTTATCAAATCCTTACTGTAAAACGTATTAATTAAATTTTTTAACAATTGTTTTCAACATAGAAAGTAAACTGAAATAGGAAATCAAAGAAAGATAATAACAAGGTAATTTAGATTTAAAGGGACTGGTTCACGTTTTTCGAAAGAAATGTTTTTCATTTTTGATGTTAAAGATTAAAAATATAGCTCATTTAATGTTAACAACCAAAATTCGGACCGTCTGAATGCAAGGATAAGAGCAATATTTTAGCTTGGAGTATGTGTTATGTAAACAAAGACTCAAGTCTTTTGATGTAAACAAACAAACCAGTGAAACGTTAATTTTGTAATTTAAAGCTTCCATTTTGTGCAATCACAAATTTAACTTTTAAACGACATATTTTACATAAAGTATAGTTGAGATGTAATATATATGATAAATTTAGATCAATATCCATTTATTTCGAAAACCCCGTAAACAATAACACACCTCAATCTTTGTTTTCAAAACAAATAATAAACTCTCTATCACGAGCTTCTGTCATGATGAATAACCTAACGGAAATTGTGAAACCTTCTAAACATATTAGACTGTAGATTTTGATCATTTAAATTGAAAAACAAAATTTGAAGGAAAATCGTGAATCAGTCCCTTTAAAAGAATATTACAAAAATGAGTCATATTACCATTAACGATTTTCGATTTGCATTGTTTTCTTTTACACGAGTATCATTAACTCCACGAATGTGTTTTAGATGACTCCTGATTGTCAGTAAACAACAAACTTTAGAAGAATTACAATCAATTTCTGAACATATATACAATGAAAACAAAGACGGTCATTTAAGCATTGCTTAACAATTGATTTGAAACATGTCAGGCAACATGCGACATAATGACAAGCTATTCTTGCAAATCAGATTTTGAAAACAATAGGATTTGCGAAATACTGACTATATGTATAAACAACACTCAATGTAACATCAACCTATCTGTCAGTAGCTTGCCTCCATTTGAAATTCACTTGAATATGGGATGGTGGCGATAGAGCCCACATCTGTTTCATATTTGGATAATCAACTGAACATCTTTAGATGCTAACGGCAAACTAACAACTCAACTTTATGACAAACGGAATGATTTCAGCTTCTCCATCTTCAACTTTCCAATTTATGTAGCAATATTCCATCGTCATCTGCATACCATGTTTATGTCTTTCAGCTGATTCGATATGCGAAATATGACAATCTTTTAAATTGAGACAGGCTACTAAAAATAGGTCGATGTTACAAGGATTTCAATAATCTAGTTTACTGATCGATGTATTGAATATTGTTTAACGTCCCTCTCGAGAAAAATTCACTCACATGGAGATGTCACCACTGCTGATGAGGGGCTGCAAAATTTTGGCCCATACTCTGCGCTTATGGTCATTGAGCAGGGGGATCTTTATCGTGTCACACCTGCTGTGACATGAGACCTCGGTTTTTGTGGTCTCATCCGAAGGACCGCCCTCATTTAGTCGCCTCTTACGACAAACAAGGGGTACTGAAGATCTATTCTAACCCGGATCCCCAGTGGTTATAACCTAGTTCAAAGGCAGCAATTTGCAAATTGTGTGGTTGTTATAATGATATCAATTGCAAGTACAAAATAACAATTATATAAACTTCATCACCTTTTTTGTATCTAAATTGTTGTATACATCAAACAAAATTGGGAAATATTCATGTTATGCCAGTAGATATATTGAATGCACTACATCGAGTTAATCAAAATGGTGTAAGCATACACTCTTTATTTACAGTTGACGTCTCCTTAACAGAAAAATGGGTATTTGCGTATCATCAAGAGCAAAGGTAATTTTCTTCTCTACACTGAAAGATTATTTCTGTTAGCGATTATATTTCCGCGAAAATGATATTAGTATTATATAGAAGTCATCGAATTATTATCTTAAATAGTGAAATCATTTAAAATATATACATAAAACTAAATAAACACTGTGCATATTGTAGAGGACAGTATAAGAGGGAACTAATATTGCATAACTAGAGAGCTAACTTTTCTATCGATGTGGTAGAATCTCTCTCTTGATCACGCCAGTTAAGCAACAGCACCTTTTTTTTACATGCACATACTATATATTTACATTAACTTCCAGTGCCCGTGAGCAACAGCGAGCGTGATCAGCACGGGGCTGGGTGACCGCTACACGTTACTGTATCTTATATAAGGTTCATTGTTGTTTGTAAGTCTGACTTAAAAAAACATATATAGATTATTACACATTTCCGTATCTCACTGTACTTTTTTTTCTTTTTAAATAGAACCAAGTGTCACCTGTAGGTAAGAATATCACATTTACAATGACGTTAGTAATTCGTACCATTATGGATTCGGATATGGTAAACAGTGCCAACAACGAAAGATAATAATATGATTACTGCAAGATCACGATTGAAATACAAAATCAAGACAACCAATTTATAAACAAATGAACCTTGCACTAAAATCACCGATCCAAAAAGGTGAGTGGGAGAGTAGTCTAGGGAATTACCAAATAATCCTTTAACTTAATAAATGTAACCCCAAATCATTATCTTCCCACCATTTTATTTCAAAACAATGTTGTTTTGGAAGTAATTTCTCCAACTTTGTCTAATTTGTATGATTTTGAACAAATAATTCTATTTTCATTCCAACTGGATGATGGTACAAAAGTCTCTACACCATCGTATGTAGACCCGCTTGCAGCTAAACTATTCTCAGTATACCAGTGTATCATTCTTGTTAAAAATGTAGATTATTGGTATCTCTTGTTTTTTCGTAATGGATGGTGTGTGATATTTGTTTATGAAATATATGTTTCTTGATAAAAACGTGAGTTGCGTTATGAATTCGAGGTTTAAAAAACAAACTGTGTAGTTACCTTTTCAGCGTTGAGAGAGAGAGAGAGAGAGAGAGAGAGAGAGAGAGAGAGAGAGAGAGAGAGAGAGAGAGAGAGAGAGAGAGAGTGTGTGTGTGTGTGTGTGTGTGTGTGTGTGTGTGTGTGTGTGTGTGTGTGTGTGTGTGTGCGTGTGTGTGTGTGTTATTGACATGACTAACGACACCAACAATCAGATTATCAAATTTTTGTGACGACCGTCAATTCTAAGTGTGGAGTGATTCAGGATATGATCTATGTTTGCATGGGACAATGTTTTCGTTCTAAAATATGTGGGTAGGAGTATACATCAAAGTCAGATTATGACAAACTAATGAAAAATCACATTTCCATTTTTATGTCAATACTTGTATTTCATATTATGAACCTAAATTACATGTAATCGATACATACTGGTGCTGATGCACAATACATGTTCTGAGCAGGTGCCCCTTTTTTGCTTTGATTCTCTCTCATTTGGGCTAATCCGCACCACCTCCACATCATCACAGTACAAAGCGTGGGGATTTAGGCACAGTCCACAATCAAGAACCCTGTCTGTCCTTCTTAAAAATCTACCTTTCATATAGGGTCATCCACCTTCCCTCTAAACCACAGACCTTTTGCTAGACCCTGCATGTTTTCACCGGAATTTTTTCAGCAACTGACCACGTGTCTTAATTTCGTATTCACACCCATCTATATGCTAGAATTCATGGTGACACTTACATGTTGTATATCAACATTTTATCAAGCACTCAGCTACATTTGACATGCTTTCCAAAATTATTGTATACATATTTACACATGTCATATCACTTCAAATATGGGTATTTCCAATTTTTTAAAACGTTGACCGGGCCTATATTGGCAAGCATAAATACCAAAAAGATGTTGTCTGTGGTATACATATGTTTGTAGATTTGAAGTAGATTTGGTGTTAGGTGTATTTATATGTTGTTTTGTTAATATTCTCTGTTAATTATGTAATTCTGTTCGTTTGTCCGGAAGAAGGAAGAGGTTGTTCTGAAAATTTGTGTTGTTCTTTTTAGTGCTTTATATAATTTTTGTATTTTACCTTGTATCCACGTTGTGGATCCCATACGTATGGACATTAGGTGTTGTTGGAAGTTAGGGCTATTTTGAAATGTAATTATGGAATGAAAGCGCTTGCGTTAAAATATGAAACTTTGTGTACTGTTTCATTTATTTCATTTTAATGTATGTATGTATATATATATATATATATATATATATATATATATATATATATATATATATATATATAGTTTTGAAACAGTGTTCGGTATATGATATTGAATGAAATTAAAAAAAAGCACACAAAGTTAAAAGGGTTTTTATTCAAAATCCTCAGGCGTTTCATTTTAAGATTACAAACTGATAAAATGATCTTAATATGTAACGCCTGAATATTTTTAAATGAAAGACTTTGCATTGCATGTGTATGCGTGTAGTCGTGTCATTATTGTATTGTTTTGGGTTCTGTCACGTAATTATGTATTTTAAAACAGTCGTCCATTTAAGTTCCTTTTTAATTTGATTCGTTCAATGCTAAATGAAAAGGTGAAGATAACTCCTATAAGGAATACAAAATCAGTAAATGTAACTTTCAACATAAAAATCACTGACCACATTTTCATGTCCTCTCAAGATACATTTAATGTATGGAAGTCCATACTTGTATATAATCAATAGAAAGAAAACACGTGAGTTACTTTTGAATACACATGCAAAAATGGGGGAAACCGTAATAAATAATGGCTCAACTATTAAACATCGGACATATTACAAACAATAAACTAATAATTCAATAATTTAGTTTAATGAGTTATATTCTACAATAATTATTGTATAATAGATAGATATATTATCATACGTAAAATTGAACAATTTTTAATTTTCAGATAACTTTTAAAGATGTCACATAGAAAAACACACCTTTAGATCTTAAAGGTGGACAGTTAATCTGTTTTAAGCTCCTATCAACATCAAGAATAAAGATGCATCATAAAATTATGGATAGAACGTAGAGAATAATGACATAAAATCTTTCACGGATCACAGTTCTCAAAAGTCCCAAGAATGATAAAGGCATAGATTGTTTACAAGCTTGAAGCTTTCAATAGTGTCTTACATGGCTTCTATCGCTGGTGTTATGATAATTTACAAATATTACTTACTGGAAGTAAAACTTAAGCATTTACCAAGTTGTGCCGATTCAAGTGAATTGTAAGAGACATTCACGCAACCTGTGTTCCTATCGTCACTTTTCCCCGCCCATAAATGTCTCTTTTGTAGTAGAGAAACTCAAGTCCAAGGCAAAAACACAATGATTTTTAAGTGTGTGACAAGAACAGTAGAAGAGGTCATTTAAGAAACCCGCAAAGAAATAAAAGTGACTGGCACAATAAGTTAGTTGATTGTATATCGTTTATGATTGATTGATTTTTGCTGTTTTTCGCCACACTCAACAATTTTTCAGTTATATGGTGGCGCCCAGTTTTTTTATTGGTGGAAGAGAGAACCCAGATACAATGTACCAGGGGAAAGTTTCCCAGTTTACTTTCGGAAGGTCGGTGGTCTCCACTGACCTTCCGAAAGTAAACTGGGAAACTTTCTCATCGGCGCGAGCGGGATTCGAACCCGTGCCAACCAGAGGTGAGAGGCCGTATGATTTTGAGCTCGATGCTCTAACCACTCGACTACGGAGGCCTTTGTATATTGTTTAATGTCCCGCTCAAGATTTTTATTGTTTAACGTCCCACTCAAAAATATTTCAGTCATATGGAGACATCACCATTGCTGGGGCGAAGGACTGCAACATTTAGGCCTATGCTTGGCGCTTACGGCCTTTGAGCAGGGAGGGATTTTTATTGTACCACACCTGCTGTGAAATGGGACCTCGGTTTTGGTCATCTCATCCGAAGGATCGCCCCCATTAAGTCGTCTCTAACGACAAGCAAGTGTACTGAGGATCAATTCTAACCCGGATCCCCACTGGTTCTCATCTATATAAAAAGATGAAGATAACGAACAGTGTTCAATTTCATAAGTAAAGTTCGATATATTGATTTGGTTGCTAAAGGGGGGATGTTTTATCCAACCTGTAAAAATGAACACTAAGTCCGATGCCCAAAACAAGTCAGAAACTAAAAATAATATAATTCTTTAGCACCAAGGAAAGGTATTTGACTTTATCCGAATATATGGAGATACATATCGTGTAGAATTATGTGGTTGAGAGTATGACAATGCTCAAAGAGAGATACTTGTCATGTACCCCAACTCATGTAAGAATTGCAAAAGTTGAAACCTCTCCATCATCTCTGAATACATGTGTATAGAATATATCATTGCATTTCTCTCTCAAGTGGTATCAGACAACCCATCTTTTTTCAAGGGCAAAAAGGTATGCCAAATCGTACTCTCAAGACATATGTGCCTCAGCTTTAAATGGCAAATGGATATTATTAAGCACCTCACGTTTGAAATCACAATGCGCCATCTGACAAGAAGTACTGAGTTTATTACACTATTAAATGTAAAACTTATACCGTACCAATTTTGATGCACCAGATGCGCATTTCGACAAATAATGTCTCTTCAGTGATGCTCAACCGAAATGTTTGAAATCCAAAATAACTATGAAGTTTTGGAGCTAAATATAGCCAAAAACAGCGTGCCAAAAAAGTGGAACCAAATTCGTCCAAGGATAAGAGCTATGCACGAGGGAGATAATCCTTAATTTTGAAATGAATTTCTAAATTTTATAACAGCAATTAAATATACATCCATATTTTCAAGCTAGTAACGAAGTACTAAGATACTGGACTGTAGAGACCCTCGGGGACTAACAGTCCACCAGCAGAGGCCTCGACCCAGGGGTCATAATGTAAAACGTATACGGTACCGATTTTGATGCACCAGATGTGCATTTCGACAAATAATGTCTCTTCAGTGATGCTCAACCGAAATGTTTGAAATCCAAAATAACTATGAATATGTTTGGTCACTGTAGAAGTCACTCACAGACACTGGAGCGTAAAACTGCTATTTGCAATGTGATTACAAATTCTGGATTACTACTGCATGCAAGAATATCTCTTACAAGTAACTCAGTAATCATCTATATAGGATCTGAGGAAGTTTTCCATTTTTCGGCGATTTTTAAAGAAAAAAATCATGTTTTAGCCCCAAAACTCGTAGATGCCCCAACATAGTTATGTCAAACAACTTTATATATTCACAAAATATGGGAGCAATTATACACGTGAAGAATCGTATCTGCCGGGCAAAAAAGGAGAGAGAGGCATCGACAGCAGCTTCATCCGGACCGTCTTTTCCGGAATGTGGAAGGACATTCCATGCTTGGATTGGACTTGTCAGACATCTTCGAACCCAAAGCACTCCGAGCAGAAATTAGCAGATATCAAGTTATGGTCATCTTCGACATCGAAGGACGAATTACTCCTGTATATCAGTAGAAATCATTTGTATATGTCAAGAGGTCAACAAAACCTCTTTAATCAAAATAACTCATTACTGCTATAACAAAAACCCTGCATAATTATCATGCTTGATCATCTAACGTTTAACACAAATGAGTTAGATCAGTCTAGTATTAATACATTGAAAATCACTCAAATCTGAATGGAAGATTCTTGTTTTCTACAGGTTTACAGCTGACATTTACATCAACATTTGCATCACATGTATCATGAAAAACACTTATAGACTCAGAATTACAATCATTTCTGGTTTGTCATTAATATTGGTATCAAGTTTTGTTTCATAGTTTTCACCAATAACATCATCATCATCATCATCATCATCATTATCATCATCATCATCATCATCAATACATTGAAACATTGGCATGTTAGATGTAAAAATACTTTTTCTGTCTTTAAACTTCTTTAAATTGGTGAATTACGCTTGTATTGTACTCCCTGATCTAACACAACAATTGCGCTATTGCCATTTATCTGAACCACTTTAAAGGGTGGGGTATTAAATTGTTATTTTTACCTTTCATGATGTTGATAACTTATTCTTGCGGTCTTGTTTCACGAGAACTTGATCAACTGTACGAATATCAGTTGCAGTTGCCCTAAGACGTTTATCTGAATACACTTGCCTTTTTCCTTTCTTTCCACATCATGGTCGCTTACGTCAAGGTAATCGACATTCTAGTCAAAAAGCTCAAGCAACGTTGTACAAAGTTTACGGCCAAAAAGTAATTGAAATCTACAAACCCCAATCATCAAGTATTTCGATACATCACAAGAAATTTATCAAGAACCATTTTCCAACCTTGCCCTTTAGCATAGGCAACTTTGACGCGTTTCATAATAGATCTGTTTTTTACTTTTCACGTCTCCGTTTACTTGTGGCCATAGAGGTGTTCTGTGATGGACTATACCATTGTTTAACATGAAATTCTTAAAATGTTGGCTTTCAAAATTGTCGGTATGGATTGAAAACATTAATCCACGAGTTAAACAAACCTATGAGATAACATCCCTTATGTTCTTTGACGAAATGTTTTCGTAACTGCGATCTTAAAATATATCCTATGATAGTCCACTAACACAATCATGTATTTTTAATCGGCAATGGACCGAGAAGGTCTGCAGTCAGATATTGCAACGGCGTAGAAGGCAGTTCGGTACGCTTCAATGGTTTTCGCTTACTTTTTTGACCTACCAACTGACATCCATAACAACTTTTACCGGTCGTCCATACTTTGCTTCTTAACAATGATTCATTGTAAAATTGTCATGATGTCCTTCGTGCGCAGCCTCAAGATCCCGATCTGTACTGGAATAACGATTTGCGTACCTTGAAATACTAACTGTCCAATCGAACACAATTCAGCACGTACTGGGGAATATTCGCAGTTGTGTTAAGTAGGGCCATAGAAATATGTCAGGAAAAAAAGCATTATAAACAGATCAATTTTTGACAAATTCTGTACACACAACCCTTATATACAATAAAATATGTATATATAATTAAGTGCATATTGACCTCCTATACATTTTTCACCAGACCGACAATCTCTACATCAGCTGTATATCACGTGATCAAATATCAAAATAAAATCGTACCGTGTATGTATAAATCGTTCGATTGGCACGATATCCAGATATCAATACAAGTTGAAGTTAATATAACTTCAAAACATATTAATTTCTTAATTTGGAAAGTGATGGGAGAAAGTTTATCGAGACTTGTAACATGTCTAATTTTTGCATTGAATATGCAAGATGCGGCGGTTTTTGCATATACGAAGTTGAATCTAGCCTGAAAAACGTGTTGTTGTTTTTGTTGAAGCCACAACTTGCTCCCCTAGCTCTCCTTTTGCACTGAAGTTCAGATGTCACATAAATCAAACATCTTTCACTCAAAAACCTCGGGATGTCATGCCAATGATGAAATTTGTATGTACGGAAACCCTGTTTATGCAAATGAGGTCATTGTGAAAGTCACTATATACGTGCAGATTAGGGGCGATATTAAGATCACAATACAATATGGATATTACTTTAGCATGTATGTTATATCAAGAAGAAGAAAATATTTCAATATCAAAGAGAATTAATATAACCCATTTGACAGAAACTTTTACACGATTGCGGTTTATTGTTTGACAGCGGTGGTAAATAACGAAAAAATATTTTTACAGTTCCAACCGCAAAAGGAATGTTGATATGTACGTCATGACCTTAATCATGACGTATTTTTCATTGTGACGTCATGTAATGTGCCAGTGCGGTAAAGTACATTTTTACAGCACTGATATTTATGAGGAAAGCCTTAACTCAGCTGCGTTCTCAAAAAAACAAAACAAAAAAACTCAATATGGTGCCGTTGTTGATTAACAAGACATTGTCTCACAGATTATAGTTCGGGATCATTCTCTGATGCTCTCTCAATCCAGTTGAATTGTCATCGCAGTGCATGTTGCTTCCTTTGCTACAAAACTAACATAATTATGAATCAGCTAGATTCATTGAACCTGGGATATACCGAACTTTGAATGCGTATGGTTTCATTCGCAACACCCACCGTTTTATTCTTGAGTACACATTTGACCTTTGGGAATATATACATTCGAGTGGTTTGTGTTCTATGAGAAGCCCAATCTCTGTTCCGTAGAGATAAACATGAAACTATTTACACGCCCAAACTAACACTACAACTTCTTTCTCTGTCTATGAATAGGACGTTCTGTATCCCTTACGTTTATGCGTATAAAACCATATGGAATTCCCAATTTTGTTCTAGCACAAACACTGCATCTGGCCTTGGTCGGCGCAGATTTCTCATAGTATCCTAACGTTTTGGCACTTGCAAGACGTCACATAAGTTCTACAAATTAATTTATTAGAGGTCTGTTACGGGTTGACCATTATATTACCTCTGTATTGGACGGGAATCCATGTGTTCCACTCATGATGCTTGATCTTTCAGCTGCATTCGACGTCACATACCATAACATTCTGATCAGGAGTATGGAGTATGCTTTTTTATTTCACGAGATCGGCCATGCCATCGATCTAGTTTTATCTCTCTGGTTGAAGTCCACAAATCACTGTTGGACCTACAATGTCCAAAACATTCCTACTCCACTTTTGAGTTCCACAGGGTTCTGTATTAGGACCTCGTCTGCATTGCATGTTCTCCAAACCAATCGGAGAAATTTCCCGGAGGTGTAACGTGTGTTATAATTGCTACGCGGATGACACTCAGATATACCTGATTATAAATCCGAACGCCAGCTGGGGCAGCATTCCAGACAAACTTCAACGGTGTCTTTCAGACATTGACAACTGGATGTAAAACAACATACTCCAGCTAAATCAGGGAAACGCATTACTTATTATTTTCACACCAAAACGTCAAGCTAAGGAATTCTCAGGATATCAATTGGTTTTCGGTGGATCTGTCATCACGAGTGGTTCATGTTCAAAAAGATCTTGGAATGTTTTTTGACAGCACATTTAGGATGGAGTGTCAAATAACAACATTGACTAAATAATGGTATTTCCAACTTCGTAATATCGGTATAATTAGATCTCTTTTAACGGAGGATGTGTGCCGGACACTTGCTAGATCACTGATTACATCCGGTCTTGATTATGGAAATGCACTTCTTTATGGTATGGATTCAGCAGAAGTTAGCTTCCAGGCTAGTGACACATGATACCTTCTAAAGCCACGTGTTTGTACTTAACTGAATGGCGAAAGACGGTTTGATGTTTCTTTATCAACTCTACGGAACTACCTCCCGTTGGATCTTTGCGTCGAAGGCTCATTAGCTATTTTTAAAAGCAAACTTAAATCATAACTTTTTAAACTTGTTTTTGTTGTTCTTTGTAATTCGGTATTTACGTATAAAGTTATTTAACGAACACCTCAGTTTTAGTATTATTTTATGCCTTTTTTATGATTGTATTTGTTGTTCTTTCTTTTAGTTTGTTTTTATTGTTTTACATGTAAAGCGATTTAGGATAATCGTCTTAATAAGATAAAGCGCTACATAAATGTTTAATAATAATAATAATAAAACTGGATTTATCTAGGAACATTAGCATCTTTTTAATACAGACTTCAGAATACTTCTGCGAATTTTTTTTTAACAAAATGAATTTTGGATTATAAACTTTTCAATTCCTTAAATTTTACCTAGGAGCTTCAAATTTGATACTGAACATGCCACCTGAGGAAATGTTCTGCAGAGGAGTCACAGTGAGAATTCAATGTACTGGAATCCCTGTAACATCTCAAGATGTGAAGTGGTTTAAAGATGGAGTCCCGATCCCAACAAATTCATCAGAGAAGTCAGTTTTGTGTTTGGAAGAGCTTAAGCTGAGCGATGGTGGAAAATACAGATGTGAAATTACACAATCATCTGGAGCTAAAATCTCATCAAATGAAGTGGACATCTCAATTAAAGGTTGGAAATGTCACTTTTTAAACACTGACAACTTCCCTCCTAAATTATTCAAAAAACTAAAATGATAACTAACTTCTTTCTTGACACTATGTACAACATGTTATGTAAGAACACGGGTTAAATGATATCCTTCTATAGCATGAAAGGCGAATATAACGAACAGTGATCAATTTCATAACTCTTATAAGCAATACAAAACAATCTAGTTTCTTAATACAGCCTATCATTGGGCTAAATGCTCTCTGACTTGTTTGAAACCGAATGTTAGGCCGTTCTTGGCACACAAATTTTGACTACGAATAACCCCGTTTACCTACGATATAGGGCTCACGACGGGTGTGACCGGTCGACAGGGGATGCTTACTCCTCCTAGGCACCTGATTCCACCTCTGGTATATCCAGGGGTTCGTGTTTGCCCAACTCTCTATTTTGTATTGCTTATACATGTACATCTAGGAGTTATGAGATTATGTACATCTAGGAGTTATGAGATTGATGACTGTTTGTTAGTTTTTCGTTTTCTAATCTTATTAGTAGTTTGCCTGATTTAAAAGTTCATTATAGGAAGAAAATGCTCTTGTATATTGAATCAATTGAAACATAAACACCATATTCATGTGATGATGGACTATTGCTACATATACAAATATGAGAATTTGACAACGAAAAAGATCAAGTCATCCTCTTTGTCATGGTGTTTAATTGTTAGTTTTCTGTTAACAATTTGCCATAAAGTTGAGTTCTCACTTTGCTTGCAATATTTATGTTCAAAAGAATAGTCAAATAAAAAACAAATATGGAAGACTCCATGGTGTATTTTGGCGAAGGAATAATCACTACCAATGCTTAAGTCTTAGGTGTGATAAGGTCATGATACCCTAGGGGCTCGAGCTCATGATTTCACGGTCACTCAGCGAGCATCTACCACTGAGCTATCTCGACAAAACGAAAAGTTCTAATTCATTTTATCTAAAAGATTTGGGACCGTTCTTTGTTAAACGCTTCTTTTGTTCTTCCATTACCTTACACCTGGTTACCTGTTCTCCTACATAGGTAGTTATTTCTCCTTCACCAACACTCAACATTTAGAGGTGACAATCATGGATATTTTGTATATGACCTTTAAAAAGGAGGTCCTGTGTTGCAACAGGCGTTGTCACATTAAATAACCCCAACATCCACGTCTTTGATCGCCAAGCAGAGGTCTAAATTTCTCGTATTTCGCCTACAACTAGTGACGTCTCAATATGAATGAAAATTCACAAAGGGACGTAAAACAAACAAATAATATTCTGTGATGCCTAAGTTTATTGACTGTTTCTCCAAAGATAAGATCAACCGAATTAATTTGGCAAGGATCTAATGATAGGTCTTCACCCAAAATATACTAAACATTTAAAGCATGCATTCCAAATGACAAAACTTTATTGAAGTACTCTTCATCGTCATAATGGCTTACTCTTTTAAAACATGGAAGAAGATATAGATATCAGCAATATTTGTCTATTCATTTCAACAATCATCCCATAGCAGAGTAGCACAGTAGATTAGCACGTCGCTGAACTGTAAATCGGTTCGATTCCGGCAGGGGTTTTAAATTTGTTCAGACTGGTTTCTACTAAAACAACATTTTTTGACTAAATAATGTAAATTTGAAAGTTTTCAGTTTCAAAATATTGTTGTATACATGTATATCCTCCACTTTTCATCCATATCAAATTTTTCTCCAGCGTAGCATACCTCCTTAATTCCCGTGGGGATCTGGGTTATAATAGGTCCTGAGTGTCCCTTGCTTGTCGTAAAAGGAAATTAAATAGGGCGGTCCTTTTGATGAGACAGCAAAAACCAAGACCTCATGTAACAGCAGGTGTGGTACGATAAAGATTCCTCTCTGCTCAAAGGCCGTAAGCGCCGAGTATAGACCTAGACTTTGCATCCCTTCACCTGCAATGGTGACGTCTCCATATGAGTAAAAATGTCTCAAGTGTGACGTTAAACAATATACAATCAATCAATCAATCAAAACTTTGAAGCTTCATGCATGGATTATATCTCATCGGGAAAATCAAACAGCAAATTTTGTATCTGTATTTATCAGATTCACGAAATACAAATACATCTCTTTTTAGATAAGCAAGTCATTAAGCTGTCAGTGGAGAAGAATTTGCTTTTTGAGGGAGCGAAATCGGAAATAAGATGCGAATCAACTCTCTCAGAGGCAACAAAGATTTGTTGGCAGAAAGATGCTACAGAAATACTAATCAAAGGGAAGTACTCCAACGGAACATGTAAAAATCCTTCTTTGACAATATCCGACCTTCAGAAAAGTGACAGCGGAACCTACAAGTGTAAGATTATCAACACTTTTGGATTTGCAGAGGATTCGATTTACCTAGATGTGAAAGGTATTTCTTTTAGTAAAATATTTTAAAAATTATTCTAATTTCATGAAAGGTGAAGATAACGAACAGTAATCAATCTAATAACTCATACAAGGAATACAAAATAAAGAGGTGGGCAAACACGGACTCCTTGACACACCAAAGTGGGATCAGGTGCCCAGGAAGAGTAAGCATCCCCTGTCGACTGGTCACACCCACCATGAGTCCTATATCTTGACCAGGTAAACGGAGCTATCCGTAGTCAAAATCAGCCAGTACAATTAATGGTAAAATGTCAATGGAATGAAGAGGTGCAGATAACGAACAGTGACTAATCTCATAACGCCTTATTGTTCATAACACTATTCTAACGAAAATTATATCAATTGCGAGATAAGAGTATATAGCACTATATGTAGTGTGTATTCGTTTACCACACTAAATGAAAACCAAAGCAATTTAAGAGAGAGAAAAATTATATATATATAAAACTCATATATTCATATATTGTGATCAGTCATCCTAAAACTTCTGTTAAACATCATTCTAATTGTACAGACATTAAAAAGATGCTAGAATTCCTCGTTGATAATATCGATGTCGTTTTTTATGAAATTATGAAATTCCCATGGGCAAAAATTGTGCTCCTTTACTAGCTGTCTGAACTAGTTTCAGTGACATCATTCGCAATCAAAAACGGGATGTTGAAATCATAGCTTATGGTTGCCTCAATGCTATGGGACGATTTGGTTCAGTGATGAATCTCGATTTTTACAGCAAAGGCTCAGAGTGTATAGGTGCCAAAAATGAACGGTTTGTGTTAAATTTCATTCAGGAGACTGACCTGTTTGGTGAGGTAGTTTATAATGTGGGTAGCACATCCCGAAACTGTATTCCAACATGATAACGCCAGACCACATACCTCTTGTCTAACACGTGATGTTCTGCAAATACACAATATCCAGGTTCTTCCTTGGTCATCCAAATCACAAGATTTGAACCCTATCCAGTATGCACTGAACGAACTGGATACTTGCATCCGCCAAAGGCAATGTGCAGCCTCAAACTCTGCAACAACTGGCCCAAGTTCTGCAGTTAGAGTGGAACAACATCTCTAGATAGTTTTAGAGACTTAATTGAGTCCACGGGAAGTCGTTGTCAGGCATTTAATAGTGCTCATGAGCGACACACTAGATATTGTACTTGAACTGTTAATGATTGTAATTATCATTAGTGAATATGGTACTTTGATTATTAACACATCGTAAATATAATTTTTGCGTTATCAATAAATTAATTATTAAGTGTTTCTTATGTCTTAAAATGAATATGAAATTATACTATGCGTTTCTTTCTTTCTTTTTAATTTGATCAGTATACATTAATTTACAATGACAAAAGAAGGTAAGGAACAGTGAGTAATCTCAGGATAAATCCTGTAAAGAATACAAAATTGAGAGTAGTGTATACTCGGGCTCTTGGAGACACCATATGTGGAATCACGTACCTAGGAGGAGTAAGCATTCCCTGTTCAGCTGTGATACCCGCCGTGATCCCTCCATCTTGATCAGGCAAACGGAGTAATCCGTGATCACAACGAGTCTTAACAATTGGTATGAAACAAGCCAGCCAGCATTCGAACTAATATCAGGTTATGATTGCAAGGTATTGCATTATAACCACCATATAATTTGCGAAATTTTGACTTCAAACAAGACTTAAGAATGTCCTGTAACAGTAATGTATTTTTCTGTAAAAAGTCTGGATTTCTAAATTGATCATACGCAAAACATGCTTTCGCATATCGAATCAGTTGAGAGAAATATACACCATGCACAGGTGATCAAGGAATATTGTTTTTATGGGAAGTTGACAATGGATGAGTTGAAGTCATCCCGTTTTCCATGGATTTAAGCTGCTAATTTGCTGTTAATATATTCATTATATTTTTAGAACAAGAAGCTCCATCAGTCGAGGAAATTATCAAACTTGTTCAAAACGGTATGGTAGATCCTTGGTTTATCATTTTTGACATGACGTGACTCTATGTTTAAGTTGCTATTTGTTTTACAGTATAAATTGAAAATACAATCAAATATAATAGCTATAGACGTATGATTAATGATTGCAAGTTAATGAACTAAAAATAGATACAGTTTAGATTTCATTTGAAATATATTTTAAAAGCATTGATACTTTTGGTATTTGAACACGTCCAGATCAGTATAGTCATTTCATTAATTTTTTTATCCTAATTTTTTCTAAAATTTAAATACTGATTCTTTCCTGTACCGAAAGTGTTAAAAATAAAATTTGTTTCTAAAGTAAATACATTGTAGTCGTCATTTATCTTGAATCAAAACTGTATTCTGGAAACAATTTTTAAAATTTGATATACAAATCTGCATGCATGTGTTAGAAATCATGTTTTCCAGGCACAAAGTCCACCTTTAGTACTTCTGCAATAGTAAGTAACCTACCAGAGATCATCGATGGAATTACGACGTTCAAGAATTCTCAACGAATATGTGTTTTGTCGATCACAAATAACAGCCGGCGAAAATTGTCAAATCCCAAACTTCATGTCGAAGATGGCAGAAAAACCCTTTCAGTTGAAAGTATTGACGATGGCAAAGTGGGACTTTTCATCTTTACCACGGAGGGAACACGTAAGTTGACAGTTGTACATTAAAGTGTATTACATGATTTAAATCAATAACCTTTTATATCCCCCACAAACGAAGTTTGGGGGTACTGGAATCACTTGTCCGTCTGTCAGTCCGTTCGTTGTCAACCGTCTATCAGTCCGTTCGTTGTCATCATTTATTCAGTGAATATCTTTAACACTGATAAACACTTGATTTAAACTTTATATATATCTTATATGAATAATGAAGTTGTACATGTACACCTGCTATTTTGATCGAGATTTTTAACATTCCAAGAAGTTATCGATATTTTTTTCCATTTTGAAAGGGTGTTGTCGTTGTCTAGAGGATATTTCAATAGTTAATGAACATATTTGATTTAAACTTCGTACATACGTCATGTACATAACGATTTTATGCACTTGTCATTTTTATTTAGATTCTTTAATATTCAAGGACGTTATATATATTTCTTTTATTTTGCAATTGTTTGTTGTTTTTTTCAATTTTATTCACTTGGTCATTTTCTTTTAAATTTTGTAACAATTTGTTCTTTCACAAGAGACTATTGCATTAGTTTAGGAGACGGTATAATGAAATCACCAGTCCATTTGTCTGTCTGTTAGCCCATCTGTCAGTGGTTATGATTTTGTTTATAAAAGATGTGTCGTTCACTGCCTCGCGTATTCTGTGGAATCATATTAATTCATGGAGGCCAATGTTCGTGGGAATTAAAATTTTGCTGGTTCGTGGTGACATAATTTCGTGGGTAAGCGATACGATGCACTAGGAGAGATAACTCTGCTTGGTTTAAATAAATGTTGGAGGACACGGAAATTCGCGGGCAAGAGTGAACCACGAAATCCACGAATATCAACCCCCTACGAACAATGATAATTCCACAGTATTGAATAGTTATCCATGAAATTATTTTCTGAAGTTATATTAAGCATATATTAAATATTCTGAGTAATGCTCTAATGCAGATTATATAGTCTTGTATTTATATTAATTGCTCTAAAAAAACAGAGTCCTTTTTCATGTCAAAAAGATGTTTTTATTCTTCAATGAATATAAAATTACTATTTTCCACCGGTGACTATTTCCTTGAGGAGAGTTCTAATTAACATACAATCATGAAAACTGCAGGTAATCTATTTCGCAGAAGAAAACTAGTATGTCTGTTTCTAAGATTTCTTAGAATGAAAATATTTTGATATATTTTGACTGATTTTAGTGAAATTCAAAAAGATATCGATGTATTTCCGGTAAGTGTACAAGTTTTATCCTATCTACTACTATCAACGCTGTCGTTATTGTTTTTGTATGTTTTGAAAAAAACTTCACGCATGTAGTGACGTCACCAGCTTTAAGTGAAATTTCACAAATTATGTGATGTATGCATGACGCTTACGGTCATAGCATTGAGTGATATTTATCGTACCTCCGATTTTAAGGTAGAATATCGAACCCAAGACCTCAGAAAATCCTAATGCTGTCACTGTCTATTTCAAACGTCTTATTCTGGAATCCAGAAACAAACCAGGACTTTCGGATTGCAAAGTTAGGCTTTCCAACCACTCAGCTAATAATTGCGATAATTAACCAACATACAGACATAACTCTGAGCCCCAATTTAAAAAAGTATCGTTAATTGGGTAGTCATGTGGTACAGTGACATCATATACGCGCTTCTTCAATCAAATGATTGTGAAAGTAGTATGAGATATTTTTAAAAATTCGGCTTTTAGGGACCTGATTATTCACCATGGGCAACATTTAAAGCGAATTTTTTGACAATTTTTCAGAGTTTTATATGTTTTGCCACCAGTGCATACATATACTGTAGCGATGTAAATACAATACCCATCTATAGCGAGGAGAGCGTGTATGAAATCGGCAGTATTGCGAGTAAATAATGTTTATATGGGTCGCTGTCAACAAACTGTTTGGTTATGTTATTCCTTTATACATCTGTAATTGGCGCTGTTTTTTTAGGGGAGGGGGTAAATAAACAGTGCAATTAGTATTTATTTTTGGATTAGAAAAATTATAATACGTTACATTGTTGACAACTAGGACCAAGGCCAAGCTACTGTCAAGGGTGCATTTCGGAAAGAAAGAAAAAGAAAAATCACACACAAATCAATAAAAATAATAAAATCTAAAGTGGAAATCACATTATTTTATTTTGATAAAGCAATCTTATTATTTTTTAATTGTGATCAGCACGTCGTTTAGGAAGTGGGAGCTTGGCGTTATACTGACTCACTTAAATTGTCGCAAGTTCAATGAGAAATATTTTTTTAATTAAATTCAAAGTTAGGAAATACAGTATTCTGTTATTTAAAATTAAAAGTTCAATTATTTTATATCTTTAACATTTTTGTAAATATACCAGTTGATAGAAACTGGGAGCACAAATTCTGTTGCTACAAGGTGAAGGTCAGTTGATCCGGGTGTGTATTGAATATGAAGAACAGAACAGAATTATGTAGTTCTTAGCTTCGATATACCCATTTTCTCGCAGTTTATCAGAGTCTCTATCCAAGCGGTTTTTGAAAAGGTAACTAGGTGGGGGTTTTCAAGGTAAAGTTCTTGTTCCAACAAAAAATTATCCACGTCTTTTTTCTTGTACCTTCCTTTGAAAACTTGAAAAATGCTCAGTCTAAATCCTTTCTACCGACAACTAGTGCACCCGAGCACGGCACAAAACATCTTAATGCAATATTATGCAATATTATTTACAAGCTGTTAACGTGATAATTGGATTTCGTCGATTAAAGCTCATCTGTTATGAAATGGCCAATATATGTTTTCAAACCAGAGGAGCGCATATGACGTAACACATAATGGCCGTAAAATAGCTAAAGTAAATATGCATCTCATAAGATTTGAATTTCGTCGCTTTCAAACTTGAAATCTACGCAAAATATTTCATTTAAAACACATTTAAAGTAGTTTTAGGTATGAAAATAATTCATTTTGCTGAAAATGAAAAAAAGTTTAGAAACATGCGTTGGGTTCTTTAACTAGAATCAATTTCGATACAATTTCTAATAATTGTAATTTATAAATGCATTCAATTTATGTTTTATTTGTTTGTAGTATACTTATGTGATACACGTAGTTCATGACTGTCAACACTCAAGAACTAATAAAAACTTTTTTCCAGTATGGCATATCAGAACAGATGGTGTCTTAACTTTCGATGTTGAGGGAACAGATAAACAAATAGCAATTCTGTGGAGTGTCCCTTTCTCGTTGTGGAACAAAAATCAATTCGCCATCAGGGTTTGTTGATGAATCTTTATTTTAATTAATCATATATATGGTAAAATCCGTTTTTCTCTCTCTATCTCACAAAAACTAAATTTTATTTTTGAAAATATACTTTGAGCTGGCACGCCTCATAAAGTACCTGAAATTTATGTCTTACATATACATTCTACTTTCATTTCTGTGGGACTTCCCAGCCATTAATATAGACATGCTGTATCTATCAAGATTTCCCAGCCATTAATATAGACATACTGTATCTATCAAGATTTCCCAGCCATTAATATAGACATACTGTATCTATCAAGATTCATATGCGTATTCAGGAAATGGCTATTAGTACAATTTGTAAAGATATAAAGGACAAAAACATTGGAATTGTAAATATATGACAATAAATTCTGATTATAGCTGTGACACTATCATCTATCATTTCAGATACGGCCTCAAGGTAGCATTCCTCCTGCAAATAGTTATTTATATAAATACATGCTTCAGAACGCACCTTATACTGGTACCGAAATCGTGAAGGAAACAGATGGTTACAAAATTACCGCGACTATGAGCAAGGACAGCAAGGCACATCTCTGTCTCAACCTCGAAATAACTGATTAATCTATGACGTGATGGAAATGAAATCCATATGATCTACTCGAACATTAATAGGCAATATTTATTTTCAGGATATATCTTTACTTCAACATAAAAGATAATTCAATGTAAGCGACTTCAATATAAGTTAAGTAGCCTGCACATGGACACCATGTTCAGAACTGTCATAGTTGTCATTATCACCGACATTATCATTATTCGATATTAGGAAAATTTTCAACAAAGTCGTTTACGTAATATTTGGATTTATTGCCTGGGGACACTTTTACATATACGAACAGTGTAATTCATAGACTACCTATTATAGTGAATACAAATAGTGTGTGACCTTGTTATTAATATAAAAGTGTTCTAATATGAAATTTTTGATAATACCCCTGTTCTGAAACTGAGAAAAGGGTTTGAACATATTTCACCTACAATATATTCTTGACAGGGTGCATGGACTCACATTCCCGGTCGAAGTTTATATTCTCCCGAGCCGTTGGGTGAAGGTGAATATGTATTTTGACAGGGAGTATCAGTTCATATACCCTGTTAAGAATCCATATAACGAATATCTCCAACTGCAGAGCGATCACTGTAGAAATCGGATTGGCACAATCAAGAGATTGAGAGAGGGGGGGTTTAAATAATTTCTTAGACAAATTTTATTTATAGATTTGTTAACTATTTTAACAAACAACTTTTAAACAAAAACAGTTGTATTTTTTTAATTTCAACATTCCATTTTATGTGAGAAAGCGATCAATATATATAGGGCTTTAACATAATCAGTGACTCAGCACCTGTGACGTCATACACTGTAAACTTGTTGATCACCATCGTTTTGATTCATATGATTAAGCATTATTTGGTAAACATCGTATTTACGTCACGAGCGGGGCTATTCTTATTATTTGAAGGAAATAAATGCAATTTTACAATGCAATTTCTGAAAATGCTAAATACAAATCTAAAAGATGGATTTGATTTCTTTAAAATAATGTTTTATTTTGCGAAGCGGTTAAGTATATAGGTATACTCAAACCATTTTGTATCCCATATATTCTTGGCAGGGTACATGACCTCATATTCCTGACTTGTCGTCCAATGAAATGCCTAGATTTTTCTCTGCAGTAAAATAATATAGAATATACCCGGTATGAAGATGTTTAACTAATAATATAACATATCAAACTCTTTGGTCCTTCTTCTGTTAAGATAAAAAAAAAATATTATGTCCACCGCCAAGTTTCTAAGGATCAAACATTGAATCGGCATTGCTCCACGCCACTAAAAAGCTTCCATGTATGACCAGATTATATTCCTATGATTGTTGAAGAAGAATTTCAAAGATATTTTCCTATACTCTGAGTATTTAACATATTGTTTGAGTATATTTTTTGTATTATGTGGGAAACGACCCCACCCCCCACCCCTTTATGGTGTTACGATTTTTCCATGGTGTGTTATGAGTTAGCAACTCAGCAGAATTCAGTCTCAAACACAATTAAAAAAAATAACACCATTTATTAACAATTATTGAAAGATAATATCAATAACAAAACAACTAGTTTACGATAAGTATATAATGATAGTGTTCCGTTACGGGTTTGAATGCCTGGCTGAATTCACACACACAACTGTCACAAATCAGCAGTCAAAAGTAATTCCTGAAGTCTCCCAAATATATTTTAAAATGCTTTTCATCACTAGTTCTTAAAGTGACTACCAGAGTTTAACATCATAGAATTCACTGTGTATTTATACTAAAAATGAAGTGTCCGGAACATTCATGAAAGACACAGTTATGTAATCTTTACAGAAAAACTAGTGTTGTGTCATATTTATACTGCAGTGTCAAACCTCCAACGCCGAGAACAATTTAGGTCACATGTGTTTTAAAATACGTTATGTTAATATGTAATACATTTATATTACACAGCAGTGTGATGTGTTTCCTTATGTTGTGTGAAAATTTTTTCAATAATTGTGACGATTTTTCCTATATTGTGTGACGATTTTTCCTATATTCTGTGATAATTTATGTCTCTCCTCTTTCGGGAGGAGACATTGTTTTTGTACTTTCTGTTCGTCTGTCCGTCCGTCTGTCTGTCACAAAATCTTGTGAATGCTTCTCCTCTACGGCTTATTCGATAGACTTGAAACTTTGTACAATACTTCATTCGCTTTGTGGGACGGATGATCCAATCATTTTCCTAATAGTTATAGTGGGTCTAAGAGGGGTGGCAGAAGTAAAATAGCGAGTGAAGACTTCTCCTATATGGCTTTTCGGATGGATTTGAAACTTTGTACAATGCTTCATTGCCATTTGTAGATGTGCTTATTGATGGGACGGGAGGATCCAATTATTTTCCTAAAAGTTTTCGTGGATCTAAGAGGGGTGGAGAATGTAAAATAGCTTGTGAAGACTTCTCCTATATGGCTTATCGATAAACTTTAAATTGTGTACAATACTTCAATGCCATTTGCAGATTTGCATATTGTAGGGACAGGAGGATCCAATGTTATCCTTAAAGTTTTCGTGGATCTGAGGGGTGGAGGGTATAAAATAGTTTGTGAATACTTTTCCTATGTGGCTTATCGGAGTTCATTATATTTATCTTCCTGCTCATGCTTTCTCCTCCATACCATGCAGTATATTAAGGCTATGTTTCATTTGCACCACTTCCAATTTGGGGAACTGGGGAGACATTTGTTTCTCCAACAACAAAAAATCTGCAGTTTTCCTATATTGTATGACGATTTTTCTTATATTGTGTGATTTTTACTATCTTGTGTGAAAACAATTCCTATATTAATTGCGTGAAGACAATTCCTATAGAAAATATTTCCTATAATGTGTGACGATTTTTCCTGTAATCAGTGAAAATGTTTCCTATATTGAATGACGATTTTTTTCTATATTTTGTGACGATTTTTCCTATACTGTGTGAAAATAAATCCTATATTGTGTGACGATTTTTCCTCTATTGTGTTGTCAAACTCTGGGAAGGGGATACGGATCATCAGAAGCTACACTTATTTTCACATCAGAAAATAACACATTTCGTCAAACAGCAAAAAGCACATACCAACTAGTTAACATAACATTTCGAATAGCATAACATTTTAACAGTTTAAAAATAAAAATTGGGGTCTATTATTTTTTTATTTCAATCATAGACAAATTAAACATACAATCACTCTTTTACACGCATGCACATCATGGCTGGAAGATATGGTAACAAAACATTGAAATATTGCTTCCAACACGTATTTCAAAATAAACATTTCCAGTTCTTTTGTATACACCATTTCTGTTTCTTATTTTGAACATTTGTTCTTCAAATTCAAAAGTCTTTAACTACATTCTGAAGTAGCGAAAGGTAAGGACAACAAACAGCGATCAATCTCATAGCTTTTCATAGCTCCTACAACGAATACAAAATAGAGAGTTGTCAAATAAAAACACGTCAGACAGCATTTGACCCAATGATAGGTTGTATTGGCAAACTAGGTCGTTATAACGACCATAGAATGTACGAAATGCTACTTTTAAACGAGAATGCTGAAATTGCCGTACCATCAACTTCTTTGTAAGTAGCTTACTTCGATTTAAAAACTGACGATAAGCAGAACATACTCTTGCGTATCGAATCAATTGAGAGATATAAACACCATATGCAGGTGATAGTGGATGGAATATTGCTACATAAATATGGGAAGTTGACGATGGAGAAGTTGAAATCATCCCGTTTGTCATAAAGTTGAGTTACATCGTTTATATAAAAGACCAAGTATAAATAATGTCACGTTGGGTTCACTTTTACCTTGCGTCAACAGACAATTAGGTCCACATCATATTCCTACAAAACTTTAATCTCTTCTATGAAAGAAGAAGATAACGTACGGTGATAAATCTCATAACTCCTATAAGCAATATAAAATAGATAGTTGGGGAAACACGGACCCCTGGACACAGCAGAGGAGGGATCAGGTGCTTAGGAGGAGTAAGCATCCCCTATCGACCGGTTGCACCAGCAGCGAGCCCTATATGTAGACCAGAAAAACGGAGTTATCCGTAGTCAAAAGCAGCGTGCCAAGAACGACCTAACAATCGGTATGAAACACGTCAGACAGAATGTGACCTAATGATACATGTAGTTTGTATTGGCAAACTAGATCGTTATAACGACCAAAGAAACTGCGAAATGCTGACTTTAAACGAGACAGTTTGAACCCCTGCACCAATTGACTTGTTTGTCAGTAGCGTGCTTCGATTTAAAAACTGACCATAAGCAGAGCAAGCTCTTGCATATCGAATCAGTTGAGAGATGTAAACGACATATGCATGTGATAATGGAATATTGCTAAATAGATATGGGAAGTTGACGATGGAGAAGCTGAAATCATCCCGTTTGTCATAAAGTTGAGTTGTTAGTTTGCAGTTACATGTAATATATATTTTCAATAAATTATTTAAGTATGAGGCAGAAGTTGACGACTCTGTGGTGTCTTTTATTTCGACTTCAATGAGATATATCGAATCGACATATCCATGAAAATTATTATTGTTAATAGACAATGCGTCGTCTATATATCTAAATGTCGAAAAGAAAGGAAGCCAGAAAGAGAAAAATAAGATATGTGAAATTTAAATCCCATAATTAGTTTAATGCCGATTCTAAGTATCTATTCAGAGCACATGTAAGTAAATGCTATGATTTCCATGTACATTATGTAAATTTGTTCATGTATCGTTTCAATCACGAGTTTTCTGTATGTCTTTATCAGGGCCCGTGTTTGTCTGTCCTCGATTTTGTATTTTTGTTTGTTTTATGAGATAAGTCAGTATTTGTTATTTTAACTTCTTCATGCAAATAACTTTAAATTGGGTAATTGTCTTTGAACGCATTTAATAGTTAACTGATTTATTGATAAGAACTATAACGAGAGGAAACTATGTGTAAAAAAAAATCCGATCTGCCACACACCAGTTTTGCATATGTTGTGGGACAATACAATTGAAGTCTCTCTTTCGCAACAGTTATTATTTTTGTAAGGAGCAAAAATATGGTCTTGGTAGAGCAGTTTCTATGTCTTGTAATGTATATCCTTTTGTAATCGTTTCTGTGTAGTTTTGAAATCCATAATAGGTACGGTAACTCATAGTCAATTGTCCCATTTACTTTGATTTCATTATTATTAATTATTACAATTTATAAAGCGCACAATTTTACAATAAAAGCAATCAAAGGTGCTGTACATAAGTAAACATTATACAAGTAAAAAAGTTAAAATCATAATAATTAAAATGTAGTGAAATTGACATGTGTGTAACAGCTAATAAAAGGCAGTAGCGAAATAAATGTTTTCAGACGGCGTTTAAAATTTGTATATTCAGTTATTGTCCTAATATTTTGTGGCAGCTCATTCCATACAGTTGGTCCTGCTATTGGGAATGATCTTGATGCAAACACTTTTCGTTTAACGGCCGGAATAGTGAGTGTTTTGGTTCCAACGTCAAAAGATCGGGTGTAATAGGCTGCCTTCTCACGCTCAACATATTGTTAAGATATAAAGACGTGTCACTATCTTTGAGACATTTAAAAACGACACGAGCAATTCTAAATTTGATTCTAAAATATACTGGCAACCAATGCAGACTATTTAGAGCTTTTCGTGAACTGTCAGTAGATTTCCATTTTAATACAACTTTTGCTGTACGATTTTGAAGGAGTTGCAGTCGTTTGATAGTACAATTTGGTAGACCGTATAACACACTGTTAGTATAATCAAGATGACTACTCACTAAAGATTGCATTAACTGCTTGCACGAATCCTGTGTTAGGTATTTACGAATTTGTCTCATTTGGAATATATTCAACGAGATGGTCCCGCATTTTTCGCTTACAAAGTGTTTCAAATTTGATTGTTCATCCAAATAGCATCCAAGGTATTTCATGCAAGTTGATCTTGGAACATTTGTTCCAACTACGTCAATTGATGCGATAGAAGAGAGAGATAACATTTGCCGGCTTCCAAAAATAACAAATTCAGTTTTATTTGGATTAAGTTTAAATCTGTTTTGGTTCATCCAGTCGTTGACATTGATTGGAACTGACTCTAGATTCTGTATCACATGTGATTCGTCTGTTATGTTTTTTTGGATTAAAACTGTCATACGCGGAATGGTCGTCAGCATACCCAAGCAATGATACACTGCTATTCTTTGATGGAGTTTTGAAGACTACTTGAATAAGCATTACACAGATCTGGGTCACATATGCTGCCTTGTGGTACTGAGAAATCAAGATGCAGAGGTTTGATTTTGACCAGTTGATTTGGACTTCCGCCATTCGTAAGGAGAGGTATGTTTAGAACCATTTAAGTTCCAAATTTGACACACCAAACGTAGTATGCAGAACCTCTCCAAGTATACAATGGTCTACGGTATCGAACGCTGCCGACAGATCTAACACGACTAACGCTGTCACCTGCTTTCTTCCATTTTCCACAATATATCTGAAGCTACTTTAAGGAGAGCAGTTTTTGTACTAAATCTTTTTCTGTAAGCACTTTGGTAGTCGGGTAATAGTTTAAATGAATCCAGATCTTTTGTAAACTGAAGAAAAGCACATGTTCCCACTATTTGGAGATACAACTTAGATTACTCACTGATCGATAATTCTTATATATTGTGATATGATATTCCTGGTCGGATGACTGCGGTTTTCTTTTCCTGTGCGGATACGCCAGAAGTTAGCAAACTGTTGACAATTGTAGTTATAGTTGTTAACAGCACTTTGATACATTGCTTTACCAGTGTATATTGGATTGAATCTGCAGGGCAGGTAGTTGGCTTAACTTTCATGATCACTTCGAGGACATCGGATTCCGAAACTGAATCAAAGTTTGTAAACCGCTCAGGACATATAGCCCCAAGGCTAGGGTTAAATTTGTTATAATCATCCAAAGTTTTTCGAATGGTAACTATTTTCCCGTAAAATAGGAACTAAATTCATTTGCCAATGAGTCTTCACTATTACTCGATGACATGGGATTATTTTTAGTTCTGACTAATAATCCGAAGATAAGGTTATACAATTTTGATGTATTTTGACCACTTTCCACAATAGTAGAGGTTATATGAATGAACTTGTTGCATCTCAGGTGTTGCCTGTACGATCGTTTAGCACAAATGTATGTGTGGTTGTTCTCCGTGATTTTGTTGGCTCTCCATTACCGTTCTGCAGATCTACAACGTGCCTTAAGTTGATTCGACTCATTGGTAAACCGAGGTAGAGTTGGTCTAGTTGTTATAACTTTTTTAATCCCATGGTGTGTTTGTCCAGGATATCTCGAAGTTCAGTGTTGTAGAACATGTCCAAGACTTCAGGGTTGTTTTGTTTACTTATTCCTGAAGTTTGGATACATATTGTTTATACCATTACTATCATTATTAAGGTCTTTCATTGGATGTGCTATGGGTCAGAATACCCCTCAATAGCATAGCAAAATTTACTAACAAAGATAATTAAGAAATGACACAATTTATTAGCAATTACTGTAAGAAAATTATGACTATAACAAAGTACTAAATTACGATAGGCAAACAATAACAATGTCCTTGCCGTGCTGAATCTACACAAAAACAATCACAGATCGGCTGTTAATTTCCAACGAAATTCCTAAATTCTAGTCCCAGTTATATAGAATTGAAATTCGCAAAGTGCTTGTCTACCATAGCTTAACATCATCAAAATTCATAGTGCATTTATAATAAGAATGAATTTTCTGGTACATTCTTGAAAGACACAGTTATGTAACCATTACGCCATCTTTCTACTGTTTGATAAACATAGAACTGTAGAACAATCTAAGTCACAGGTGTCAATCAGGTGCAGGTATTACACAACACTTCCCCCTCAAAAACTTTTGAATGACAATGAAAAACTTAAATTATCCATAATACAAACCCTGAATACATGTGTACATCACTCAAAGCAAAAAAGAAAAACAGAGAACATTCATGAAACTCTTAATAAAGCATCTGCTATTGCAATGTATTTTGCCTTTGCTATGTTTAATATCAATATTATATTCTTGTAATAATCAACTCCATCTTGTGAGTCTTTGATTCTTATCTGACATTTTATGAAAAAAGTGAGAGGGTTGTGACCCGTATCAACAAGAATTAGATGCACAGCAATATTCAAACCAACACCAAAATGTTGTAAAGCTAACAACAACAAAGCAAGACACTCTTTTTCACTGGTTGAATAAATCTGTTGACATTTTGTACGTTTCTCTGAAAACAAAGAAACAACTATATCTACATTGTCACTATGTTCTTGAAACAAAGCTGCACCGATTCCTACATCAGTACTATCTACAGTAAGTATACCTTCTTTAGAAAAATCTGGAGCTGAAAGAACTCATAAGGGCAGATTTCATTTTACAAAATGATTCGTTACAGTCTTTTGTCCATTCAAATTTAGCCCTCTTTTGCATTAAGTTGGTAAATAGACCAACTGTTGAAGAAACATTTGGACAACATTTTCTGTAAAAACCTGTCATGCTTAAAAATCTTTTTAACTCTTTCTTCTTTGTAGGAATCGGGAAATTTGCAATAGCCTCCACTTCAGCATAATAGGTGTAACATAACTCTGACCTACTTTATGACCTAAATACTCTACAGTAGCATGACAAAAGTAACTCTTTGCAAAGTTCACTATTAAGTTTGTTTTGCCAGAATGTCGAAGAACACACACATGATTTGGAGATAGTCCTCTCATATGTCGCTATAGATGATGGCTTATCAATATAGGCTTCACATCATGAAGAAGGGAATGAATTGTCCTCTGAAAAGTCACTGGATCATTTTTCATACCAAACGGCATCACTTTGTATTGAAATAGACCATCGGACGACACAAAGGTTGAAATTTCTTTGGTTCTTTCAGTCAATGACGCTTGCCAGTAACCTTTCAACAAGTCAAATATACTGACAAATTTATCATTTTCGATTTTAAAATCGGATAAAAGTCTGTCTTCGTGACATAATTCACTTTTCTAAAGTCAGTACAAGAATGTAAGGTGAGTTCCATTCACTTTTCATTGGTTCAATAATGTCATTGTCATCCATGTACTGTACTTCTGTTCTTAAGTATTTCCATTTTAATGGATTTAAACGAAAAGGATGCTGCTTGATGGACAAAGTGTCACTCACTATAACATCATGACTTGTGACATTGGTCTTTTCGGGGCATCCAAGAAGATTGAAGGATACTTAATCATGAGACGTATAACTTCTCTCTGGTGAATATTCAAATGCTGAAATTTGGTATCCAGATTGGGAAGAATTTCGAAGTTCTTTAAACGGACATTCTAATTGAAATCTTTCTCACTAGTTTTACACTAATTCTATTCTCAGTGCAAACATAATTCCATCATGAATCAAAATATTCTTTCAATATATTAATGTACAAACTCGTTTTTCTTTACGCCGGCCAGTTGTCTTAACTACATAGTTCACATCTCTAAATTTGTTTTCAATTTCATAAGGACCATAATACCTGGCCTGCAAAGGATGACCATGAACAGACAAAAATACAAGAATCGTATCACCTGCTTTAAAAACTCTGTTCCTAATATCTTTGTCATGCCAATCTTTCATTTCAGCTTGAGAACTCTTGAGATTTTATTTTTATACCACAGGTGGGATCAAGTGCCTAGGAGGAGTAAGCATAATCTGTCGACCGGTCGCACCATGTAAAACTGAGCTGTAAAATAGATCGTCTGGCAAAGGTCAATCTAGATTTTTACGTAGACAATTATTATTGTCGTTTATGTATCTTTAAGATGACGAGAACTTTACAAATCAATCCAGGTCGGGATGCTTGAACTCTCAGAATGGAAAGATGAAGACAGTCTTGTCTATGACCACACCATTTAACTTCTGTATCTGACACATCTTCTGAAGAAAAAAATAAAATTGCAAATGATCAAGGGATACCAAATGTCGTCTTCTACCTAAGTTTGCCTGATGCAAGGTGAAGATAACGAACAGTGATCAATCTCATAACTCCTACAAGCAATACAAAATAGATAGTTGGGCAAACACGGACCCCTGGACACACCAGAGGTGGGATCAGGTGCCTAGGAGGAGTAAGCAATCCCTGTTGACCGGTCACACCAGCCGTGAGCCCCATATCCTGATCAGGTAAACGGAGTTATCTGCAGTCAAAATCAGTGTGCCAAGAACGGCTTAACAATCGATATGGAACACGTCAGAGAGCATCTGACCCAATGCGAGGTGTATTGACGAACTGTTGACATCCCTGTACCATCAACTTGTTTGTCAGTAGCTTACCTCGATTTAAAAACTGACTATACCCAGAACAAGCTCTTGCATATCGAATCAGTTGAGATATATAAACACCATATGCAGGTGATAATGGAATATTGCTACATAAATGTGGGAAGTTGACGATGGAGAAGCTGAAATCATCCCGTTTGTCATACAGTTGAGTTGTTAGTTTGTCGTTAATGTCTACTTTCAATAAAAGATCTAAGTATGAAGCAGAAGTGGACGATTCTGTGGTGTCCTTTATTTCGAGCTCACAGGGATATATCAAATCGACATATGAATGAAAGCTATCATTGTTAATAGACAAAACGTCATCGATAGATCTAAAAGTCGAATTGAAGGTCACAGGGAGAGATTTTTTCTTCTCACGTAGAAGTTTTTGAATAAATTCTGCTTCATATGAATATAAAAACAGGTCAGCTAACAAAGGAGCACAATTCGTCCTCATGGGAATTCCAACAGACTGTTGGAAGACCTGATCACCAAAGACCACGAAGATATTGTCAATGAGGAACTCTAGCATATTTTTTATTTCAACTTCAGAGTACTTGTGCGTGGAATCAGAGTGGTGTTTAACAAAGTAAGTTTTTGAATGACTGATCACTAGATATGAATATTTCCGTTTTCCGTTTTTGTTGAAGAAGCAACTGTCTATGATGTCAAAAAGTCTAGTCTTTAATTTATCGTGAGGAATGGTCGTGTATAGTGTTGAAAAGTCATAGTTTTTAATGTTATTGATTTGGGAAAAATTCTGTGATTTCAAGTTTACTAAAAGTTCTTTAGAATTTTTTTTAGAATCCACATTAGATTAACACCACTTCTGGCATATGTAGTCACACATATGATGTCCGACATAGGAAGAATCACAATGCAACCTTTCTGAACATACATTTTAGGGGTCTAAATCAGAAGGATTTGAATAAAAGATAAACCATTTATTTAATAAACCATGCAAATAATAAATCAATCAATTTTGCTAAAATACCCCGATAACAAAGTAAAAAATAGCATACAATGTAAGTATTAAGTAATAGTTCGGATTTGTTCTTCATTTCTTTATTGTAATGCTTATAGCGAGCCAGCGCTGGCTCGTTCTGTGAGCTCTAATGACAAAAGCGCGCGAAAAATGCCGTGCTGGAGCTGCACGTTCGTCTAGAATTTTTTGTCACAAATCCCAGAAGTCCCTTATCGAAAATGGGGGGGGGGGGTATCTTGCAAAGACACATCTCTTAATTGATCTCAGTTTACAAACTTACATATATTATCTGTTATCTCAGTATCTTCATAGCTTTGTGATCTTTACACAATGCAATATCGATTGTTAAACCGTTCTTGGTACACTGATTTTGACTGCGGATAACTCCGTTTACCTGATCAGGATATAAGGTTCACGGCGGGTGTGACCGGTCAACAGGGGATGCTTACTCCTCCTAGGCACCTGATCCCACCTCTGGTGTGTCCAGGGGTCCGTATTTGCCCAACTATCTATTTTGTATTGCTTATAAGAGTTATGAGATTGATCACTGTTCGTTATCTTCACCTTGCATTGGGTCAAAGAATAATACTGTGGTGAAACGAGTCTCCAATTTGACGTCATGGTACAACTGTAATAGTGGCGGATCTAAATTAGGAGTTGAAGGGTGTATTTACTGTAACATACACGCACATAACCATGAAAATCAACCTTGCCAGTTAAACTATGTCGGAGAAATTTATTCATGCAAATATACTTGTCTATGAAAAACGTTTGACATCAAATGACCGGGATCAACTTGTTTAATCATAGGCTTGTGAGTGGATTTCAATGTAAATTAAATAATCTCGTGTATTAAAAGAAGTGCAGTATGGGCCATTTTATACCCCCTTCAGATATCAATAAGTTTCACTATAAAATATCAACTGAGAGTAGGGTTTATAATTATGGCTTTTGTTTATTGTTGTGACGTCATGTTGCCAAGCAACAGCTCATTCATTCGCATTGGTAAAAGCATATATGATTTTCATAATGCACAAAATATTTTCAATTTCAGTTTTCATTTAATTTTGAAAGTTCCTAAGAATAATGACCCACACCCCTCACCGTTCACTCTGAGCTCCTCAGATTTTCATCGTATGCAAGCACACAGTGTAAGTACATTGTGATATTTGTGTCTATTTAGTGTTATATATATCATTACAATGTTTATTATTTGCTATGCTTAGGAATTTAGACTGTATCAATAATTATCTCATTCACTCTAAAAAGTATGGAAAACCATTATTGTCATAAACTTTATATGTGTAAATGTACGGTTTTAACATTTTTTCTATGGAAAGCCATTTGTGATATAAATACATATTTTGGACTTATATTGTTACTTTTTGATAGTTCTACAGCCTTTATTATTATAATTAACAATTTGTCATATGTTTCATTGTATTCAGTAGCTATTATATATGTTCTGTGAATCAATTAGTAATTAGAACATGTTTCTTTGTTTCAGTCTTTCACACACACACACACACACACACACACATGTACATCGTTTAGAATTAGCAACACTTCGAAAGGAATAAAGTCTACTGAATTCCACTGACATCTTTGTGATTGAAGTTTTATACATGTACAGTATCATGGTTATATTATCTGCGAACGAATGGGCAAAATACTAGTAGCCAAAATGTACCATTACAACCAAACCAATGTCTTCCCATGTATTATCTTTCTAAACTGAGATGGTACAATATTTAATAAAAAGACAATGTATTGAAGAATATCTTTATAAGTATTTCAAGAAGAAACTAAAGCAACAATAAAAGTATATCCTAACAAAAAATATATACCGTAGTGACCAAATTCTTCAAGTGACTCTTTTTAAATTGTGATAAATACAATAAATACTTGAAGGATGATATACGTATATTATTTTTTATATTACTCACATATGCAGTTAGATTCTCCTTGACAACAGTATCATGTCATAACAAGCATTTGATGTTTGTGGAAAAAAGAAATGATGAATATCAAAAACATAAAACACTTTTCATTAAAAAAAATTTAATCAATACTGTAATACTGTAGCATAATGAACAATTGATCTTTTTTTTTATCCTCACATACATTTTGAGAAAAATATAACAATATGTTTCGTGGAAAGGACCGGTCGACAGGGGATGTTTACTCCTCTTAGGCACCTGATCCCACCTCTGGTGTGTCCAGGGGTCCATGTATGCCTAACTATCTATTTTGTATTGCAAAAAGGAGCTATGAGATTAATCACTGTTCGTTACTTCACCTTTCATGAATGAACACTGAAAGATAATTTTAATTAAATATTGCTTTGTGTGTGTCCAGTCGAACATTCACATGCATTAAATTCATGCATCAGACCAAAAAAGCCACCTGAATTTACTCTTCGATGGTATTATTGTCTGAATCCTCTCTTTCTGCTGCATTTAGGTCCTGGTCCAGATCAATTAGGTTCATCACTTTGATGTCGTTTCCAGCCAAGAAACCACAATACACTGGATATATGTGTACAGCAGCCAACTATTCTGGCAGCACAAATGGCTTCGACACCCTCTTCATTAGAATCCTACTTAATCCAAAGTGTGCAAAGCGTGTTCTTAGAATGTCTTGACTTAATCTTAAGTCTCAAAAGATTAGGGAAATCATGGCATACCATAACTTCACAACTGCCTCCATCTTTTAGATGCGCATGTGTGTTAGTCTCAGCATGCTTAACTTGATAAATTCCTAATGTGAGTGTACGCAAATCATCAAGTGCTAGATTAGGGAAATCATCAACCTTAGAAGCGGCATCACTAGCCGAGTACACGACACGACGTGTCAACATATTGTTTTCTTCAAGAAAATTCTGCACTTTGTTGGAAATATCTGCCCTTTCCAACATTTGGAAGCCGTTCTTTCCGATTCTGGGTCCATGTTTTTAAGACAATGCCTAAAGCAATTACACAAGGCACAGACGATGCAAACAACGTCTCCTATTTGTGACAGAAGTGTGTTGGGTATAATCTTATCTAGAAGTCTCCATTGTTTCAATCTGTAATTCCCACTTTCCACCACCCATCTGACTTTTGTTACCATTCTAGATAAATTGGCTTCAATTGCTGTGTGCTGGTTTTTCTCCTCTTTTGAAATAGAATTACACATGTACGTGTAGGCCATTATCCTCCATAACGGTGACTGCATCTCTAAACCCTCTATCAACGATCACTACATCATCCTTTTTCAACAATGCTGAAAAAATTATAAGATTTAGTAACGTGATACCCATTGCTCAAATACTTTGAAAAATATGTATGTGATTAATTCTAGTGAAGGTTTACCAGCACTACTTCTAAATATACGATAGTAGTGTTAAAATATTTATTTCAATGATTTAACAGTTAGGGCTACCTTGAATGTATTCAGCATTCTGTGGTGAGAACATGTGCTTTGTTTTGTTGGCATCATTGTTGTGGTAATCCGACACATATGGTCCCTGAAAACTCAGTATGTACCCATCATAGGTTTCACAAGTGGACGATCTTTTTAAAGACTGTATGAGACGCGTTGGAATTCATAGTCATGACTCTTTTGTATGTATATATCAGTAACATCTAGGTTTAGTACGGTTTGGTCTGGGTTGTCTCTCACTGAAAAGGAGATTGGAGAAGTAGGATGCAAACATAGTTTCTGACGACTAAAGAGTTTAAATCCGAGATGCTGTGTGACAAAGTTTTGCATGAGTTCTTCTCTTACAGATGGAATTATTCTTTGAATCTGGGTTATTGAAATCTTGAAGATTGTGGGGAAAATTGAATTTGGAAGGCCTATACGAAGCTTTGCTAGAAATACAGCAAGACATGTCCTCTTTGAGCGACTGGCAGTGTTTCGAGGTTCTTCAATTGATTTACAAGTTCCAGAAAATTCGGCATCCTGTAACAAATAAGATGACTAGTGTTCTGAACGGAAATCGGTTCATGTACATCGAACCTTTACCTGAGGGAAAATATCTACCTAGTGTAAACTACTGTGCCGGCTTGAGATGTGAACTATTTCACTACGGACAACCCAAATCTCAGCGCAAAACTACTTGCACGCAGTGTTCGGCTACCGATCATATCAGGAAGTACTGTAAATACGCACCTCGCTGTAAAGTGTGTAAGCAGGAGGGTCACAACCCTGACCATCAAAGTTGTCCATCATACGAGGCACAGGCTAACCTTATTGCCTTTAATACAGAGGACAATATGTTATTTAATTTTTCCCGTGTGAGCTAAACATCTATTGAGTGACCCATAATTCAGCAGAACATGCCTTTCAATATGCAAAGGTTATCAGATGTGATGACCTTGATGCTGACACTATGGTCCAAAACGCCAAAGAAGTTTTATCTGCTAAACGGTTTGGGGACAAAATCAGGCCTAATGAACAATGTATGGTATCTTCACCTTGCATTGATACAAGGGAGAAGGTTATGACCGAGATTAGTGAAAATAAATGCAAACAAGTGTTGATGTTTCGCGAAAAATTGAGGTCAGTAAAAAAAGACACTATCAACTTTGAATCAACTTTCAACTTGGATAAACAAGGTACAGAACACACCAAAATGGAGTCCTGGCCTGGACAAAATATTCTTGTGAAAATCATCAGCAAAGTTTGCAAAAAAAAAAATCGAAAATGTAAAAAAATAGTGGCCAGTGGAGCAAACTAAAACAAAAACAACATTCCAAAGTAAATACTAAACAGACATTGCGCAGATGCGTCAAGCCTTACGTAGTTAATCTGAATCTGAATCCCTGTTAGGCTTTGATGCGTCTTCGAACTCTAATTCAGATGAGACGGGTAATGATTAATCACCAACTCTGAAATGATTAATAGCAATTTCGTTTTCCAAGGCCCGGAATGTGAAAGGATTCTGATTTTTGAACAATGGACTGGACTGACGGAAATGGTATTTTCATTTACTTAGTTCATGTATAAGATTTTTGTGTATAAGATTACAATAATTTCATACAGAAAAACTAGATTTTATTTTAGTTAACGTATGGGGCTAAATACTCTCGAAAAAAGGCAAAAAAATCTTTCCATGGCAAAGAGAAAGTAAGATAGATATTGTCTTGCTTCAAGAAACACACTTTATAGAAAAAATGAAAATACATGTCTACATGTACAGTATATATATATATAGTTTGTAAATAAAGAATTCGGTATTTGATACAGTAAATACATCCAATAATAAAAGTCAAGAAACACAAAACTCGAATAATATTTCACTGTTAGCACTTTCGGCTTTAATGCCTCTTCAGACAGTTATAAAATGAAATAATATTGCTAAGTAACGTCAACATATCACGACGTAAGTAATTGTCCTTTGTGACGTCATAATAAATTACACTGGTAGCGGTATAATACACACATTATTAGACAAAACTTGGAAATCAATTACAGAGTTCAGTTCAATGTAGTTGACAATTAAAATCCCCACACAGTACAATATTTTTCTTAAGAGATTGTCTTAACATGAAAATTTTAAATTTTTTGAAAAATTCACATATCTTTTTGACACCATTCGGTGCATATATATTTATAATAGCAAATGTATAACCGTCAAGTTCAAGATTGATCAAAATTCTGAATAATGACTGCGAATTTTCCAGAGTTACAAAGGATAATGACTGCGAAATTTCCAGAGTTACAAAGGAGGAATACTTTATAAAATTGTTTAATCCCAAACTTAATAGAAAATAACTGTGTAAAATTGGAACTACATTGAACTGAACTCTGTAAGAGCTTTTATCGTTATATTGACTAATATTGTATATCCTGTTCATGAAGAATGGTATTAAAATCCCCAGCAAGCAAGATATTGTATTCAGTCATTGCTAACCTAAAAATCCACATTGTTACTTTTTTACGGATTCTATTCTACTGTTATCATCATTGGGTGCAGATACATTTACGAGTGTAATAAGTAAGTCATTGACTTTAATATAAAACCAAAAGTTTACGACCACCAAAACCTCTTAAATTCAGGGTGATACAATTTATATGTTCTATAGTGAAAATTGCAAACGAAGAGAGAATGAAATAGTGTCCTTGTAAACAAGCATTAAAGAGACTGTTGTTTATCTTACTGAAGCCGAGCAAGGTAAATCAGATTTGGATCTGTTTTTCGAGGTTTTACTTCCTTGATTTCCGTGGCTACTCATCCAAGTATCTGTCTTTGTACATTTTTTTCAAGTCAATGAAAGGTTTCTGTGGGTATGGATTGCTTAAATTAAAACTGGGACCTGTTGCCCAAAAATCATCATGGGTGGTTTTAGCGAAAACGATAACAATATATAACCCGCAACCCAAATTATGATTATATTTAACGTTCCGGGTATTTTTTCCCCAGAACCCAAATTATGGTTATATTCAACGTTTCGGGTAGATCGAGGCTATCTGGTACTGTTTGTATGACGATGACCACTAGTTATCTCATGATAGGTGTATACGAGTTATCCATCGTGCTAAAGATGATGTACATTAACTCGTACGAATATACGTTTTGTGTCGATCATTTCTCGATTGAACAATATGTGTTCGAAATGAAATGGTCATTATTTTCAATTGTACACTCACAGGAAAACCAATCAGGTCTACTAGTATAAATATAAAGAGTATATATTTCTTTGATTTGGATTTTTTTTTCGGTAATAAATGTGATAATTTTATCCATAATTTATACGAAGTTGTTTTATTTCGTATGCAAATTATCAGGTTTTGCAATCGACACATTATCCCCCGCCCAAAATACTAGACTGCTATTTCTAGAACATTGGCGGGTGTCCGAGTTCAGGACGGAATAGTTGAAAATCTTGAGATATGGTTTGAAATTTTAGAAGAACGTTATAGTATACATTTATTGCATGATAGTGAGGGAAATATGAAGATTTATTCACCCAAGAAAAATCATTTTCCCCGAGGGCAACGCCCGAGGGGAATATGATTTTTCTTGGGTGAATAAAGCTTCATATCTCCTGAACATTCATGCAATAAATTGTTTATCATACCGAAACAAAGCAAGACTACAAAAATGCATTTGAAATTGGAAAGTATGTAGCTGAGATTGCCCTAACGTTAACAATTGGAGAGTATGTAGCTGAGATTGCCCTAACGGTAACACCGCGCCGTCAACGTATTAGAAGGTACAAACAACGAAATACAGTGATATGATGATAACCAATTTTTTATATTTTCATTCACCATGAATGCTGATTTACTTGCTTGTGTTTTGTATCAACCAAAACCAGAAGATTTAAGTGCATTGACTCGGCCTTATTGTGACCTCACAATACACTTCATCTACCTTTACGTTAAATTTATGAAAAATGCACGAGGGCACCCAAGTGGTAAATATGATTAGGAGATATGATGTTTAAGAGGGAGATATGAAATTTTGTCATCCCTGGCACGTGACTGCCTAGACCAATCTGATTACGCGTTGCATAGAATTTTCATACTGAGGTATAATAATATTCATTATCTCACAAACTTTTGTGACATAGTCACTTTTGTAGATATTGGTACAAAATAGCAGATTAATATGAAGTACACCTAAGGATAATTCAGCTTAGAAAGAAATTGGACGTAATGTGTTTAGAGATGTACTTATGAATCACATACACAATGCTCGATTTTATTTCTGCTGCTGTTCAGACCTAACAATACCTAGGATTACTCCGTTTACCAGATCAAGATATACGGTTCACGACGGGTGTGACCGGTCGACAGGGGATCCTTACTCCTCCTGGGCACATGACCCCACCTCTGGTATGTCCAAGATTTCGTGTTTGCCCTACTCTCTATTTTGTATTCCTCAAAGGAGTTTTAGGATTGACTGAAAGGTAAAGATAATGAACAGTGATCAATCTCATAACTCCTACAAGCAATACAAAATAGAGAGTTGGACAAACACTGCTGTTCGTTATCTTCACTTTTCACCCAAAAAAAAACCCAGTCACTGTGACTAAATTCGGACATCCTACAATGATATAGAAATAGCAGTCTACTATAGGGGGAGGGTCATGACAATGTTATAGGTCATGATTTACCCTTGATAAAGCAGCAGAATTTACAAAGACAATTTGAAATATTAACACAGTTTATTTATAATTATTGAAAGAAAATTATTGCAATAACAAAATTCTAACTTATGATAGATGTACAATAATAATGTCCGTCACGAGTTTAAGCGAATTTAAACACACAAGTGTCACAAGTCAGCTGTGGATTCCAATAGGAATAATTCCTATATATGTCGTTCCCAGATATATATCTTTAAAAATGCATTAAATCATCAATTTTTAAAGTGATTGTCTACCAGAGCTTTGACAGTGCATTTATTCTAAAAATGAAGTCTCCGGAATATTCATTAAAGACACAGTGCATGCAATCAATGTTACGTCATCTGTCTACTGATATGATCAATATCGAACATCGGTTACCAGAACATCCTAGTCTACGATACAGATGAACATCACACAAATGTTAAACAGTGTCCATAATCCAGAAAAGAAAACAAACAATAAAAAAACTCAAAGCCGGGCTTCTCGCTCTGATCCGACACCTCGGGCATCACGTAATTCTGCCAGAAATGCCAGACAAAATTGCGATTCAAGACAGCAAAGTCCCTATGAACAAAACAGACAAAGACGACGAGACCTCTACTCCAACGACAAAGGGTAAAGTGTATATTACAGGTATAATTATCCCAGATAATTTTGAACCGGATCGTCTAAAGATGTATTGTATTTACAGAATGATTTTTTTTCTCTTAATGTCAGAAATTTGAATATTTCTTACAATATATGTCAATGAAAGATTCAAGAATTTTTATTATAATACATGGACTTATTTGATATCATATCAGGTATAAACTCGGACGAAAAAAGAATAAAACTTTATGACTGGTTAAGAGACACTAAAGTTGATATTGCATTTCTGCAAGAAACCCATTACATAGGGAAAAGATGAAACGAAATATAATGCAAGATGGTTTGGAAAATATTATCACTATTTCAGTGAATCACAATTTAGTAAAGGAGTATCTATATTATTTTAAAAAGGACTTGAATAGTGGTATACTAGAAAAACATAATATTATAACGATAGACGGAAGATTATATTTAAAGGTCAGAATAGATGATAATATTTTTCTTTGGTAAACATTTATGCACCAAACAACCCCACAGAGAGATGTATTTTTTCTCAAAATTGCATAATTTCTTAGATAAGAATATATGAATTTTATAATATGTGGAGATTTCAATTGTAAAATAGAGAATACTACACAGGATCCAAGTTCTATAAAACTAAAGAAAATATTAACATTATTAGATATGTTTGATTCATGAAACAGTAAACACCCGGAGTTAGACGGCTATACATGGTGCAATGCAAACGACATTCCTTGTAGCAGAATAGTTTATATGTTTATAAGTAAAAATTTCACATATATTTCGGAAAACGTTATCATACGTAAAACACCAGTTAATGTAGCTATAGAGAGAATATCGGATCACAGAGTACTACAACTACTATATAAAACAAATTATAACGAAAGAGGAAAAGGATACTGGAAATTGAATAACTCTCATCTAAAAGTAATAGAATATAGAATGGGAGTTCTACGACGGCGTATTCGTGCCAATTTAACCTAGCAGAAAAATAAAAATAAATCGTTTGTACGATTTAGAAAGTCGTTTCTACGATTTAGAAAATCGTAGAAACGATTTAAAAAGTCATTTCTACGATTTTTAGGTGTCGGGTGACATATTGCAAATGGTCGTCGTCCGCCATCGTGCGTTAACAATTGAACATTTTTAACTTCTTCTTGAGCTTCTTTGGGACAATGTGTGAATTAAAGAAGATGCATAATGTCGATTTAGACTTGCTTATATATGTGAATATTTGAGTTATGATATGTTAAAATCTCTGTTTTAAGTAATTAATGAGACCTATGTACATGCATCTTTTGTTTTATTTTTGATAATCATCATTCTTGTTGAAAAAGTATGATATGTTTACGTTTGTAAAGTATAATGAAGTTCTAGCGAGCCGCTATCCTACGGATACCAGATGAGTTTCTTATTTTTTGGTAATCAGCATTTGATTAATTCTTACTCGGACGAACGAAGTAAGGGTGAATGAAATACTGTATATCAGGTCCAGCTCATCCATCCTCTTCCACCTGTGTTTAGCTCAGCTCAGTTTCAAAGATTTTCATTAACTTCATAGTATCTTAGCAAGCAATTAACAATTACCCTCGGACTCTTGTTTGATTTTCCAGCTTCCAGTCATATGACGTGGCGCGAAAAACTGTCAATACACTCATGAATTGCTATAGTTTCAACTTGTAATTTCCATCAATATGCCCAATATAATTTGGACCTTTGCTGCTGTACACTCTTCACTTTAATCTGTCCCTTTTCCGTATATGCATGGACGCCTTCTGGGTCTTGTATCAGTGGCAGATTTAAGGGGGTGGGCGCAGCCGGCGCCCCCTAAAATTTTCAAATTTAAGGTAAATTGTGGTCTCTTGTTTAGAAAAATGTAAACGATAGAAGAAGCACTAATTTCTTCCACTCTCGAAGATATAAATGACAAAATCTTTTTTATTGAATTAATTTTATTGGGAGAACTTACATATTTTCCAAAATCCCTTAAAATTTGCGTCATTTTATTAAGTTTACCTTATTAAAAATGATAGAAAATAGTAAAAATGACTACACAGGAGACATGTCAAGCCCTATAAAATCCAGGAGCTTCCGGGGACTTCCCTGGGCCCCCACCCTGGACCCACTGGGGACCTCAAGGCGGCCCCCAGCCTCATAAAGTTGCGCCCCCTGACCGTAATTCCTGGATCCGCCCCTCTGTATGGAAAAAAGCCGTCTGTTACCAGCTTTCCAGTAAATCCATCTGTACCTATGAAGTTGGTCACAATACTCTAATGTTTCCTCAGTGAAAAGGACAACATCGCAAAGATATTAATTAAATTTGTATTTCCGTTGGAAAAGGCCCAAAGTTGCAGAAATCCTTTAAATAGTTTTTTTCAATAATGATAATGCGGTACTTGTGAGCTAAAGCAACAGGTATTTCGGAATAGCACAGTCTCTTATCTAAATATCGTTTAATTACATGTAGTTCCTCTCGCTTTTCCATTATCATCCAGGTCAAATCGATTTAAATTGTTTATACGATAATACAAGAATGTAGAAATGATTTCCTGTTCTGAATATCTAACCTCAATTCTAATATTCAGCAACAGTATATTATCAAACAACATGTGTTCTTTTAAAATCTTCAATGCTCTCAAAAGTACATAGACAGAAGAAAGGCTTTACATAATATACCTGTAATATATATCAACATTAAACGATATGACTAATTTGGACCCATACTAGAGTCAAAACCCTGGGGTTGCAAAATCAACCTTATTTTGTACACCCTTTTCTGCTATTCTTAAACATGCATTTAGATTGTATACTGTATCACCAAACTTAAAGAAGTCCTTCAAATCTTTAAGACAATAACCGTTATAATAATTTTGTCACCATCATGAAACCAAACCCTTGGAATAATGAAATTTACAATTTCTGTATAGGACTACCTACCGGTATTACTTTTAGATATCCATTTAGTTTTAATTTAGTATCAATAGCACTAAAGAAGATGTTATAAAAGTGTTTTACACATAAACGCTATATACCAAGTTTGGCCTCACCCTGGGGTCAAAACCCCTACCCAGGGGATCATGAAAATTGCAATTTTGGTAGGCCTTCCTGCTCTACATCACAATGCATTTAGTTTTTCTTACATATATGTGGTGGTAGAGAAGAAGAGTTTTGAAAATTATTCAATTTTGTGGCAGTTTTTGTCCTGCCCTTAAGGCTCAAGGGGTGTAGGAGTCCTGAAATTTACAATTTATGTTCCCTTTGTCCCAAAGATGCTTCATACCAAATTTGAAATGAATTGGAATGATCATACTTATCAAGAAGTTAAAAATGTTCAATTGTTAACGCACGATGACAGACGGCAACCAATTGCCAATATGTCACACGAGACCTAAAAATCGTAGAAACGACTTTCTAAATCGTAGAAACGACTTTTTAAATCGTTTGTACGATTTTCTAAATCGTAGAAACGACTTTCTAAATCGTAGAAACGACTTTTTAAATCGTTTCTACGATTTAATAAATCGTAGAAACGATTTATTTTTATTTTTTCTGCTAGGTTAGATTGGCACAAATACGCCGTCGTAGAGTTCAAAACCAGATTACTGAAATAAAAAATGATGACCCAGGAGAACCACAAGATAAATGGGAATTATTCAAATTACAAACTCGGGACTTTTCTATTCAATTTGCTAAACAAAAAAGAAAAAATCCAGATAAAAGAATTAGAACTTTAGAAAAAGAAATGACATTGAGGAATCAGACTTTCAAAACATTGATTTGAATACAAAACGAGATATCGAGGCATAGTAGGATAACCTATTATAAGTAAGAAATGTCAAGGTGCTTTTATACGATCAAGATCAAAATGGATAACTGAAGGTGAGAAATGTATGAGTTATTTCTTATTTTTAGAAAAAAGTAGACAAAAGTAAAGTGTTATAAAAGATTTAAAAAATGATAACAAAAATATCTAAAAAAAAACTAGCGATATAATGTATACCATGTGCAATTTCTATGAAAACTTATAGTCTTCCCAAAATATATCAGATAACGAAATTGATGATTACTTACAATCCGTTGAACTAGAAAATGAAATGAGTGATAATGATATACAATTATGTGAAGAATGTCCATCACTTGAAGAATGCACAGAAACTGTTGATAATTCAAACTAAATAAAGCACCAGATTTAGATGGCTTAACACATAAATTATACCGATGCTTCTGGAATCATATTAAAGATATATTATATGACACACTGCAAAATATTTATAGAAATAATCAATTAAGCTATACACAGAGATTAGCTGTAATTTCTCTAATCTTTGAAAAGGAGATACAAAAGACTTGAAAAACTATAGTCCAATAAGTTTAACGAACACTGATTATGAAATTATAGCATTTATATCTGCAAAAAGACTTCAAAAGGTTTCAGATAATTTGATAAATAAAAACCAGTCCGCGTATATCAAATGCCGATATATTGGAGATAATGCTAGACTAATTTTAGACATTTTAGAATAATGCAAAGAGTCAGCTGATGAAGGAATTTTGCGTTTGGTAGATTTTGAAAAAGCTTTTGACTCTCTCGAATGGAGCTTCATGTTCAAAACATTGACAAAATTCTGATTTAAGGAAAATGTTCTAAAATGGGTTAAAATATTGTATGCAAACCCAATATTTAGGTTAGAATATAATGGTTGGATAACTAAAACCTGCAACATGAAACGAAGGATATGACAGGGGTGTCCAATTTCTGCGATATTATAACTATTTGTAGCTGAAATCCTGGTTATGAAGCTAAAAAAGAATAAACAAGTATTTGGAATAAAAACCTCTCACTTTGGTGAGGAAGTAAAACATGCTCACCATACGGATGATCTCACTATGTTTTAAAAAAAATATTAATTAAATGAAAGAAGCTTAAAGAATTGAAAATATTATCAAAAAAATACAGGATCTAAAGTGAATATTGATAAAACAGAATGCATGCTAACTGGTACTTTAAAAGACACAACAAAAGAAAATTTTGGTATAAAAGTAAACACTGAGTCTTTAAGATGTTCAGGAATATACTTAGGAAATAATGAGAAAGAATGTCACCGCAAAAACTGGATTGATAAATGTGAAAACGTGGAAAAACTCCTTGAAGGATGGCAAAAAAGAAAAGAAAATTAACAATCTTAGGAAAGAAAGAAATCATAAATACTTCAGGTATTAGCCAATTTATTTACATAGCATCTGTATTACCAATTCCTGGAACTGATATTTTAAAACGAATAAATAAAAACATTTTTAACTTTTGGAGTAAAAAAAAAAAGGAATAAAAAGAAAAACCATAATAGGTCCAGTAAATGAAGAAGGAAGATATGTTAATGGTATAATCCTTAAATTTCAAGCACTTTAAGCTGCGTGGGTATCAAGTCTTATCAAAAATGATAATCAAAATGCTAATTATAAAATAGGTATGTCGCGGTGTTAATATCTTTTTTTATCAATTAGCACACATTTGTACTTGTATCAAAGACAGAAAATTGCACACATCTTGTTTTTACTTCTCTACCGTATCGGTCAATTTGACCGATGTCGCGTAAAAACAGGACTACGCAAAAGGAGTGCCTCTAAATCTTTTAAACGAAATCATTTAAAGCTGTGCATTTTCGGGTCTATGGGGCTTTAATGAATATTTGAAGGTATGTTTGGACACAAGAATAGTAGGAAAATATGTTAAGAATTTTTTGATATTAAATTTATGTGACAGCAAGACAAGAATACAACGATATCAGGCCTCAACCGTGCGCAGCTATTTGTGCGCCGTAAATCGAAGGTTTTTATAAGGGGTGGATCTGTAGCTCTCTGTCCGTCACACTATTTTTTCAGAGAGCTACAGTTCTGCAGCTAGATTTCGAGCTGAAATAACTGGACTACTCATGAGAACAGAATTAATTTTACAAAATGATTCATCACAGTCCTTTCTCCAATCAAAGTTAACTCTCTTTTCCTATAAGTTGGTAAGTGGAGCAACTGTTGAGGGAAAAGTAGGATAAAAGTTTCTGTAAAACCAGTCATACCCAAAAATCTCATTAACAATTTTCGATTGTAGGAATCGGGAACTTTGCGCTAGCCTCTACTTTAGCCTTGATAGGTGTAACACAATCTTGACCTACTTTATGACCTAGATACTTTACAACAGCATGGCAAAAGTAACTTTTTGCAAGGTTCACTGTTAAGAATCTTGATGAACACATGCATGATTTGGAGATGTTCCTCCCATGTGTCGTTGTAGATGATAGCATCATCAATGTAAGCTTCGCATCCTTCAAGGTCATGAAGAACGGAGTGGATCGTCCACGGGAAGGTCGATGGCGATTCTTCAAAACCATGCTTCAGTATTAGACACATTTAATATCCCAGTCAATAGGTCGAATGAATATGAGTTATCGTACCTATACTGGATTCCTAAACTACATATTAGGGGGCCTAAGTAAGGATATTATAATTGATAATGAGTAAATAAATTGAAAAATGTTTTTGACTGCTAATGATGATGACGTGACAAATAGACGGCAAAAACGAAAGTGTAAAACCAACAAAACAACACTGAGTTATAACTAGGGGAAGATAGGCCATATTCATTCTGGTGAAGTAATTGGGTTTGACCATGCCATTGACCATTGGGGTGGAATGACCTCAATCTATGCATCCAGAATTTCTCCTTTTTTCTCTCCACATAGGTCACGTGAATAACCACTACTGTCATGTCTTCCCATTTGTGTTCTGAGAGATTGAAATGCTCGGCAACGGGTTCTTTGACCCTTTTGGTTTTAATGGTAGACCGGTGGTTATTGATCCTTCTACGTAGGTCCACAGTTTCACCTACGTATTGTGGGTCACAGACCTTACAACTTATGAGATAAATGCAGTTCTCCCTGCGACAGGATATGTCCCCAAGAATTCGGTAGCATCGACCGGTGACAGGGCTCTCAAAACTATCTGCGCTCGCGCTGTGTTTGCACAACAGGCATCTGCTATAAGAACATGTTTTGAAACCTCCATTGGGCAAAGGATTCTCCAATTTTGTTCCCACCACCATGTCTTTCAGATTTCGCAGACGTCTGAAGGCAGCCGAAGGAGGTTCTTTGAAGACTTCGGCCATTCTTGGGTTGATGTGAAGAATGGGAATTTGCTTCTTCAGAATTTTGTTTAGGTCTTTCAAGCCAGGGTGATACGTAGTAACCATTTGGACTCTGTCACCTACCGATTTGCCTTTATATTGTAGTAGGGATTGTCTGTCGTGTTTCGACATCTCATCAATAGCTGCTTGCACTTTTGGGGCTTCATGGCCTCTCTTGCAGAAGTGTTTTTGCAGATGGGTGCTCTGTTTATGATAAAGTGCAGGAGTGGAGAAGAAACGACCGACTCGGGTGGCTAAACCTTTTGGTACTCCTTTGAACGTATGGGGTGGATGGCAGCTTGACGTAACGAGTCCGTGGATTTGGTGTGGATACCGATCTTGACATTTCCGTAGCCCATAGACGTAGTGTCTAGAAAGACGTTACTGGATGCGGAAATATCGACAGTGAACTTAATCAAAGCATGAAATGCATTGGCTAGTTCAATGAAGTTGTCAAGGTCTCCCCGACTTTCTACCCATTTCATATCAATATCGTCAATGAATCGCAACCAACTCTTTATTGGTGCCTGCATTAGTAGGTTGTGTTCAAGTCTCGCTATAAAATGTTGGCATACCTTGAAGCCATTTTGGTGCCCATGGCTGTGCCATTAATTTGTAGGTAATTTTCGCCGTTGAACATGAATCTATTGAACTTGAAAACATGTTCCAACAGCTTTACAAACGATCCATTATAGGATATCTGAATAGACCTCATATCCTAGACATCCCTACAAGCTTCAATACCTTCCTCGTGTGGAATGTTGGTGTACAAAGATGTGACGTCCATTGTCACCAACAACGTGTTGTCGGGAAGGTCAGAAGAAGGAGTCTTGTTAATGTAATCGGTGGTGTCTTTCAGTTATGACGGCAAATCTTCTACATGGGGACGGAGATGTAAATCAAGGAATTCAAAAATTCTCTCCGTGGGATATCTGATGGCACTTGCAATGGGTCGGCCAGGCATGCCTTCTTTGTGGATTTTTGGGAGAATATAGAACTGTCCTGATCTACAGTCAGCCGGACAGAGTGCTTCGTAAACTTGGTCTTCTAGTTCTTCATCTTTGTACATTTTATCGAGAGTTTGGGTTATGAGGGCTGAAAATTCCTCTGTAGGATCTGAGTTCAGCTTCTTATAAAATCGCTCGTCAGATAGCGGTCTGTTGGCTTCAGCTATGTACGATTCTTTGTCTAGAACAACTACCGTACACCCTTTGTCTGCTTTCTTTATGACAATGTCGTTACGGCTTTTGAGAGATTGAAGGGTAACTTTTCCTCCTTGCTGAGGTTGTCGAAAATACATGGTCGTTGAGACAGATCTTCGATATCAAACTGCACTGATATATATAAAGAACAAAATTTGGATTGCTATTTATGTGCTTTATATATATATATATATATATATATATATATATATATATATATATATGCACTGAATAGGCCACGACACTGTTGTTTATTTAAAACTCAAATTTATCTTTATCAAGAGACATATATTACATAAACAAATAACACGAAAAAACGACAAGTATCAATAATCTACATTGATAACAAGAGTGATACACTGTCGTACTGAGTGATAAAAATGGTGGGTTCGTTGTAAAGCGTGTTTACTGACGATGGTGTAGAGAGTTTATACCATGGTCGGGTCAGGATAAAAATAAAATTATTCTTGAAAATTACAGAAATCAGATAAATTTAAAGGGAAAACTTCCAAAACAATGTGATTAAGGAATAAAATGGTGGGAAGATAATGATATGGAGTGATTAAGTTCAATGACCGTGTAGCGTGTGACAGCATGGCGAGAATTCCATGTCATCGGAAACAAGTTTTTTGACTTGCTTAGATGGTCGAGCGGTCTAGCGCGCTGATTACATGCTGCTAGGAAATTTTGTTCCGCAGGTCGTGAGTTCAACCCCCGGTAGGGACGGAAGTGGGTATCCAAATAAAGTGAAATTTTCTGTGCTTTATATTAAATATTTCTTCACTTAGGGCAGTTATGTTTATTTAAGAGTTCATTGCTATTTCCATGCTTTATATATATATAACCCACAACAATCACTAGAGTACAGTGTTAGCCACTTCACATACATGGTCCTCCATGATTCGGAAGCGGTCCGGGCTAATATGATTTGGGCCACACCAGCGCATTATAACCACACCCAGATTTTCTATTTTGCTTGATTTCATATATGTCATAAGGCGCCTCCCTGCTCCATGCTCGCCATCATCCCAGTAACTTTCGTTAATTTTCCTGGAAGAGTCTACGAACCTGTAGATTAGGATACGATAAGCGGCTGCTGCTGAGTAGTGACCTGCACAAACTTTCTTGTACATGTTTTGAACTTCTGTTGTTAAAGTAACCGTCGCTCCTATGGCGAATATTTCAGAACCCTTAAGTTTGGTTAGTTCAGTTGTAGTGTCCGAGATATCTAAGTTTTTGATCTCATCGGGTGTAAGTTATAGAGTATCCGATGATTCTATCGTTCGTACTAAATCACAATATGGATCAATGGGTCACCGTTTGGCAAAATTACTCGCCCCCGTTCCACTTTCGCATTGATTTTGTTTTCGCCAAGAGAGTAAGAAATAGCGTACATTCTTTTGCGTTCTTCCCAAATTGCAGGGGGGTCTTGTGCTGTTATATAGAAAGGGGACCTGATTTTGTGTAGCTTTTCCGCTATTTGAGCTTTCAGTATCTTGTCCTTGTTTGCTTCGATCCACCAATTTCGCAGTTATTGTGACGGGTCTAGATTTGTAAGTACCCTTGACGCTATTTCTCTGAATGCGAACAAAGGAAACTTGCATTTCTAACGATTTCTTTATCAAGTTGGAGATAGTATCTGATAGGATTTCACCAGATGAGTATTCAAGGTTGTCGATCAGCCCATTATCTCACAATGAAGGGGAACGTAAGTCATTGAGTCCCTTGTCTTGGTGTGCAATTTTTCTATCCATTTTAATCACAGATGCCCTTAATAAATCGACTTCGCTTCGAAGTTGGGCATTCTCCCGACGTATATGATATTGTAAGGACCTGGCAGTTAAATTTCAGTATTTCAATGTTGTGAATCAATTGGGAATAATTGTGGGTGGATTTTATATAATATAATAATGGTTGCTACATATTTCAGAAATACACGTTCGTGTCTCCGTAGTATCACAAAGCATGTTGTTCTATATTTGTACTTAATCTATTTCATGTAGGTTAAGATACATACCTTTCAATTTAGTGTACATTACAGGTATTTTAAGCATCGTTTTTGTAAGCGGGAAGATGCCCTGATTATTTATTCCTGCGTGAAGTTTATTGGGACAGCACTTTGTATACGTAATGTCCGCCATCTTTCTCCCATGTGTTTACATGTATGCACTGTTTCGTTTTTAAGAACGTGTTTCATTTTACGGTTATATTGCTATGTAAATCGTTTGTAAATATTACAAAGCTGTTGTGTACATTTATTTTATTGATGATTTTAGCGGAAAATCTTACCTGAAATTGTAATAGAATACAGTTGCTCATTTGTACGGCGACAACATCGTCTGCTCGACGATTGATATTTTGTTTAACGTAATGCGAATGTTTACAGTCATAAATGTTTACTTACAGTGTATGACTACTTCCAGAATTATCTCCTAGTTTAAATCCATCACCAATTCTGATTTTATAACACCTTTTCACGTTCTTTATCATTTTGTACGGCAGCTTTGTTTGACACTGTTTGACAATATTATGTCTGTACGGTTCAGTACAGTGCCGTGATTGGTTGGACGTCTCCGTACAGTAATTCCATTGGTTAAGCCCCATCACGTGTTATATTTCAGAAACCTATATATACAGCGCAAGCGACATAGATTTCAGATAATTGCAAGTTGTATTGGCGGCAACATTCAAACTTCTCTCCTCCGATACGATCCGGATTTCATGATTAGGTTAGAGGTTTGATAAGACATTTATCTCCCAACACACTGGACACCTGTTTTACTTTATATCAACAAATATTCCTTTAACCAGTAATTTCCCTTTTTGCACTTAAACCTGTACGGCAGACGTCTTAGACCATATCAGTATTTCACTATTTGTGTTATCAACTGTCAATTGAATGAAATCACATGTATTGAATTAAAACATTGATTACCTTCACCTATAGTCATATTATATCAAACCAGAGACTACTTTGGTTGGAGAATTCATTAACAGTACCTGAGAGCCACGGTACTTAGTACCTGACCTGAATTTGAGTTCTACTATTTTGTAGTCCCCACATCTATCTCGCCATCCTTGGGGAGCTTACAATATATATCATCGTAATTCCTCTCCGATTATTCTGTCACTTATTTAAGTGATTTCACAAATCCCGATTCCTCATCATTGATTAGTGATTTCATTTTGACAATGTCTTAGTTGGATAGTTTGTTCCTTAAACTATCAATAGTGTTTTGGAATTCTTGAATTCTACAGTTCATATCTTTATTGACACTAACCTGATTTGAGGAACACAGCTCTCTATCTTTCTAAAACGTGTCTGACACTCTTTTGTTGCTGATTCGACGGCATTTTACTGCATCAAACACATTCAAATATTTTCAAAAAACACTATCCAACACTATCCAAGTCCATGAGTTAAAGGGGTTGCAGAAAAGCAGTAATGACGTATTAAAATCTTTTTAAAATATTGAGAGCAGGATTTTACGTGGTCATTTCTCTAGTAGGTTACGTGATCTCTCCATCCAGACTAACATTGGCTAAAGAAAAACTTATTTTAAAGGATTTATGTCATATCGATCAAACTATTCTTTCAACATGTTAATGTGACAAAGTCGTTTTTCTTTACGTCAGCCAGGTGCCTTAAATACATAGTTCACATAACGAAGATAGCTATACATTTTATAAGGAGCATAATACCAAGTCTGCAAAGGATGATCAGGAACAGGCCAAAATACAAAAACCTTGTAACCTAGTTTGAAAAGTTTGTTCCTGGCATCTTTTTCATACCAAACTTTGATTTTGGCTTGAGAACTCTTGAAATTTCATTGTACCAATTCACAAGCATTATGAAGTCTCTCTTTGGAATTAGATATATAGTCTCAAAGATAAAGAGCACTACTTTCAGTTCGCCATTTTTCCTTCAGCAATTTCAAAATGTCTGACTGTATGACCAAATACTAATCCAAGAGACTCCTGTAATGCTTCTCGCGCAACAAATAAAACATGGTGAACCCCTTCATCACAATCTTTATCATACTGATAACAATATGTCTTCACCATAGTCTTAAGGGTTTGATGAAAACGTCCAAGTGCCCCCTGAGACCTGGGATGATAAGTAGTAGACTTACATAATGTCTAACACCTAACTCATTCATGACCTTTTGAAACAACCCTGACATAAATTTCGCATCATGACTAAATAGCCTTAGACACTCCTACAAAACTGAAAACCTTGGAAAGGGCCTTGATTATGTTCTTTACCTCTAAATCCCTAAAACGTATAGCTTGATGAAATCGAGTGTACGGGCACATGACGGTAAGTAAATACTGGTTACCTGATCTAGTTTTACGAAAAAGTCTTACACAATCTACTAACACTTGGTTATAACGTATTTCAAAAGCTGGAGTGGGTTAAAGATCCGTCACACCCGCCATAAAGCCTATATCTCAATCAACCAAACGGTGTAATCTGCAGTCAAAAGCAGTGCACAAGGAACTACCTAACAAATAATATGAAACTGCCAACAATTGACCAATTTGACTCGAAACACGTCAGACAGCAATTGAACTTATGACAGGTTGCATTGGCAAATTAGATCATTACAATGACAATAGAATTTGTGAAATGCTGACTCCAAACCAGACTGTTTAAAACCCTGTAACATCAACCCATTTGACATCAGCCCACCTTGATTTAAAAACTGATCGTACGCACAAGTTCTTGCATATCACATCAGTCGAGAAACAACATGCAAGCGATAACATGGGACGTTGGCGCCAGAAAGAAGCCGGTCTGTCACTAAGCCGAGCTAATGAATCGATTATAATACGTTGTAATTTCATAAACACACTCGGATTTTATGCATAAAATCACCACATCATTGCTGAAAAATCTAATGGTAATCAAGTTTGTCTTGGATTTGGAACTTATCTGCCTTTTATTCGTATTGTAATGGATATTTAGATACAAGATCATGGTTTGGCCCAAAGTTTCTGGTTCTTCATATTTCATTCGTTATAATTTATTTTCTTAATCCTTATTCGTTTAGTTTTATTGAAATTTCCGGATTTCATACAAATGCTACCATGTAGAATATATGCCAACGATTTCATTTTGCAATATGTTCCTCTTTTACTTAGTGACAAAATGTAAAATTATCTCTATAATACAATTTCATTTCTTGATTCAAAATGCCATAGGTGCATCTGTATCTGCTCAAGTGCACTTTCTCTAATATACTACAAAAATATCAAGATTGACATTGAGAAATAAAATAACACATATTTTGTCCAAGCATGTCATGCAATTATAGCCACCTTGCCAATGTTATAAATCAAAATCTCTCATTTAAATACTCTTAACTTTTGTCCTAAAGTAAGGCAGACAACAGGGGATAATTAAAGGGACTATTAAGATATCGACCGTATACAGATTTATAAATAATCATCACAAGTATATTTAATATTTCTTTGTAATCTATCGCAGCGTAGAAGAATAACGTCAGCAATTTTAAAACTGATTAGTTCTGCTTGTCTGCACACCAGTAGTTTTCAAAATATTCTACCCAAGTAGGTGGCATGCACATGTAATATTATACTGATTATATCTTAATAGCTTGCAAAAATAAAGTGTAAGGGTTCAGACTATCTGTCTGCCTAATATTGTGGGATCGGGTCTGTGTAGTAGCAGACCTCAGAGAGATTGTTGCACTTCAAAATATACAAATATGTGCCACGTATTTATCTTAGAGTCAAGGAAAAAACTTACCGGGTTTTTTTTATCAATATGATATGAAATAATGTAATTAATCTTAATATTTTAAAACCGTTTATTTAGTTTTAATGCTCTTAAATATTTTAAAGTTATTTAAATTACGTTCAACTTTTGTGGAAATTTTATTACAGATATTTTATTTGCAAGTTGTGATATAAATAATTTTTCGGAAATTTTTTGAAAGATTTTCTAGCCTTGTATGATTGCTCTGAAATGTCATTTCATTTACTTATCACATTTCAGCTTACTTAATCAGACATGCCAAAAATAAAATGTCCTTGTTGTTCTGATAATAAAGTTTTTTTTTTGGAGTGTGGGGGGTGGACATTGGGGGGTTAATTATGAAGTAAACGTTTTTATAGCATCCACTTGTACTAGTCAACAAGTAAAAAGTTCTTTGTTAGGGGATTAACAATGCCTACAGAATTATTTACCTGTTCAAATGTGGTGTAATTAGTTGCATTACACAGACCTATAGATTAAGTGGACACGCAATGACCAAGTAATCTTTTAATTTAAATGGTTTCTTTCCGCCATTATCTCTAAAATCATTTTTGATTGGGTAAAATGATATTCTCACAATTTTGAGTTCAGCAGGGTGTGCGTCCTGGCTGGTCACTTTTCATCTTTGAATAAAACCAGCCGTATATTCACCTAATTCCTGTCTTCTATTTCAATAATAAAGCCTCAACAAAGGGAAATTTCAGTTAGGTTGGGAAGCTACCAAAGTATTGTCTATAAAACAAAATAATGATAAGACGTCAAAAGACAACATAGGATGTGACTGGTGGAAATGTCATGCAATCATTTTCAACTTCAGATTGAGAATTAGTAAACGACAATAGGTCTAACTGACCTTCAGGAGAACCTATTGCGCTTCAAAATATACAAATATGTTCAAAATATATAAATAGTCTGCCTGACCAACCTTCACTATCGCCGTCAACTATAAGTCTGTCTTCTCTCCAGTCACAAGACCTCAGTGAGACCTAAGGCTCACTAAGTCTACGGAGCCTTACTGATACCTACACCTTTCGTGGACGAGGTACAAGAGGTTACCAACACCCCTTCCAATCTATACTTCATCAGGATATTAACACCCCGTACCCATAAATCTGCCAAGGATATACCAACACTCCTATCACTCAAACACTCTCACTGGCACATCTTCTGTCTCAGTGACAATGATATACAATCTTTAATACTGATTCAACATTACTGATGATTATGCAAGGGATTCCATCTTAGTCAGAATCTATATACTGCTGGCAAATCACACTATCACAATCACATGATCCGTGCCTTGTCTTCATGCTTTTCCTCTAACTTCACCATATAAGTGAGATATTTTGTACTTAACGAAAGTAGTCAATAAAAATACTACCTTTTGCTTTACTTTCACGAATCAACTAAATTTAACAGATATATGTACAATAATAGTTCTTGCGAGGCGAAATCACTGAAATATTGATTAGGAAATAAACTACATAATCATTCCATGATTCCATGAAAGATAATACTATACAATACAATGAAATAGCGTTCCTCGCCACACAACTAAACATTTAAATGAATCATTTGAATCATTCTAAGTATTTCAAATTTATTATATTCAAAATTAATCTCTTTTCGATGATCAAATGAAAGTTTTCAAAAAAAAAAACCATTTTCATTTGGATCTTGCAGAATTTACAGAATGTTGTAAATGTTGATAAAGGGATGTTAAAATAAGGATCAATAAACCTATATACCTGTATTTTATACGGCAAACAAATCATGAATGTTTAGAAAATGACGCAATAATTTCTTTGACCAATTACCGTAACGGTAATAATAACAGATTTCCGATATTTCAATATCTGTGCCGTCAACTAAAACTAACAAACAAAAGATGCTACAGATCCCTGTTTATAGAAGCAAGTAAAGTTTATAAGTGTTTATCAAATGAAATTCGCATGAATAGGAGTGGAAATGCTTGTAAATTCTGTGTTAATAAACTTAATCCTATTCTCAAACTTGATGAGGAAATTCGGGTTAAGTGGGTCTGTTGAAATCTGAAAGACTAGAGTTGATCAGACAATTATCTAAAGAGATTGGTGTGGTTACGCACAATGTATGGTAAATTTAATACACTGGTCAAGTCAACAAAGAAGCGTCCATTAGTTACAACAGCTAAAAAGTGTCCAGTTTGTTCTCAATCAGCAATCTTCGGATCATTCCGCTACGAGCACACAATGACCTCCACCAAGAAAAAAACCATCGAAGCTAACCGATTAGTTGACTAATGAACATAATAATTCATGGAGTCGAATTTTTTCTATCATACAGCCACGACATTTGACGTAGTGTAAACGGAGACAATAGTCGTGGCTTGAGGCGATCCTGATTCCATGGTCAGGTCTTTCACGTCATTTGTCGCGACTTCCTCAAATAAACTCTATAAATGTTCAATTTTATGTACAGCAAGACTCTCTTAATTCAGCCATTATGTTATATGCGTATTAGAAAGCCCCAACAGGCACGATATCATCATACGTATTGTCACCACTCCCTAATAGTATAGCGTACGCTTCGTAACCGGGAGGTCTTGAGTTCGAAATCCGCCCGTGCCATGGCCATGTCAAACCCAAGACGTTAAAATACGTAGTGATTACACCTTCGCCAAACGCTTCACATTTAAATGTGAGAATCGCAGATCTTTCGGATATGACATTTAAAACTATGACAGAGATCCCGTGTCAGGTTGAAAAACTCTCACTGTTACGTCCCTGGGCGCTAAGATGAGCCTTTGTGGTACTTCATCTACAGCTGGTGAAGTTTCAATATGAGTAAAAAAATGTCTCAACGATATGTAGAACAAAGTACATAAACCCTAATTCTTGCTGATATATAGTCATTTCTATTCGAAAATTCGTTATCATTTTAATGAAAGGTGAAGTAACTCCTACATGTATAAGCAATAAAAAAGAAAGAGTTGTCACATGGTCAGTTTTTAAATCCATTACCACCTGCATATGGTGTTTATATCTATCAACTGATCCGATACACTAGAGCTTGTTCTAGGTATAGTCAGTTTTTAAATCGAGGCAAGCTGCTAACAAGTTGATGGTACAGGGGTTTCAACAGTCTCGATTGAAGTCAGCATTCTACAGGACCGTAAATTACATGGAGGCGGAGGAGGCAGCTGCCTCCTCCAACTTTTGAGCCAAAAAAAAATAAAATTTAAAGTTCATTAGAATTTATGTTGCTTCCAATAACTAAGAACATGATACCTCCCTTAAAAAGCATTCCAAATCTTTCTTTTAGAATGAGTTAGTCAAGTAACATCTTAGAAGGCCCTAGAATCAAGGATTTTGCACGAAACGTGTTCAGTGTGCACAAAATGTGCTCAGCGTCTGGGGGCCTGGGCGGCCCCCAGACCCCCGCCTAATTTCCTGCCTCCTCCAAATTGAAGGTTAATTTATCAAATATGCAGTATTGAATATTAGGTCACTAGATGAAGTCTTCAAACACCAGAGATGTTTGTAAAACTCATATGCCCCAATGGTGCAAAATTGGAAAGGGTTATACACATGCATCATTTTATTGATAGTATCACCAATTCAAAATAATGAGCAATGTTTTCCTATGCCAGGAGTGGATTGACCACATGACCTAAAATTCAATAGGGGTCATGTGCTCCGTATGCTGTACCAAGTTTGGTGTCGATCAAACAAATAATTCTGAAAATATAGGAGACAATATATTACTATGTCCAGTTTGACCTCAAATCATTAGGGGTCATCTTCTGAAGATGTACAAATTTTGATGTCTGTTTTGCAAAGGATTCTCACATGAGTGAACAATATATTCCCAAGTCCAGTTTGACCATGTGACCTCAAAATCAATAGGGGTTATCTTCTCCTGAAGATGTAACAGTGTACTACGTTTGATGTCTGTCAAGCAAAGCGTTCTCAAGATATTGAGTGAACAGTGTCTTCTTATGTTCAGGGTAGATTGACCCTTGACCTGATAAACAATAGGGGTCCTTCTCTCATAACCAACCCACACACGAAATATCATAACGATCAATTGAATGGTTCTCATGATTTTGAGCCGACGTGATCTACTGACCAACCGCCAGGTGCAAAGCAGTATGCCCCATTTCTTTGAAGATAAGAATGAAAGGCCTAATCATGAGGCATATACATGTAAAGTACATGAATCAAACCCCTACCCCCATTGGTTGAAAAGAAATAGAACTGGTTATTTTTTTTTCATAGTGATAAACAACTCGTTTGGCAATCCAAAAAAAGAACTTTGGTACCTATTCACAGGGAATGTGCATATGAAATATGAAATCCTATCACTAACTATTCAAGTTATGAGCAAGTTATGAGCAAAGTTTCTGAAAAGATGGACAAACAAAAGTGATCAGAAAAGTTCATTTCATCTAATAAATAAATAAATATTTACATATCATGGGTGTAAATTAAAATTATGAACCTAATGTGAAAACTGTCATATACTTACAGAATAGCTGTGACATCAAAACTTGGCTGGTAGTTTGGGTCATCCTCTTCTGAGTCTACTGCCTCTAAATCTGAGTCTTGTACTGAGATGTCAATGGACAAGCTACAACATACAAGATGTATTCTATTCATGCGCATGGCACACTTAAGACTTTGGGGGTGGGGGTTCATATATGTAAACAAATTAAATATACTTCTCTAAGTTTCATATACTTTCATATATGTTCGTACAACATTCAAGACTTGAAGTATAAAATCTAACAATGTGCAAGCCCAGTATTTAAGAGTAAATAGGGTAATTTCTTCACAGGAAGAGTTTTATTCAATATAAAAGTATTCAGTCTTAGTCCACAAAGTTGAAGTAATGTAAAAAGATGTAGTATGCATAATGTATACTTCATTATATTTTATATATCTAATAGTGGATGCACAAAATTCTTACTTCAAAGGATCACAAAATGAATCTGACCACTTCTTTGGTTTCCGAGAACGGCTAGATGGTGTAGCTTCTGCAGTAGGTTTCATATTTGTAATTTTTTTTCTAGTACTAGTGGGGAAAAAAGAATATGAAGTACTGAAGGTAAAAGTTGAATAAAAACACAAGATATGAATTATTTTCTATGGTATGTATTGAATTCATTAAAGAAAAAATACTGTTCATACCCTGGATCTTCAGGACCGGAAACTTGCAATTCCTCCACTCCTGACATAGGTTCTCTACAATGAAAGAAATTTTGCTTATCTGAACCATGGCAAGATTAGGAATGAGGTCATTGAAAAAACAGTAAATGTAATACACAACTTCCAAGATATCAGCTCTTTTGTGATGGAGGTACGTTCAGTGTTCTGTTGAACGCTTGAGTGGGTACAAGATGTATACATACACTATAGACAGTGCTGAGTAGCTATGTAAATACGGATAAAAGTAATGAAAGTGTAAATTTTGTTTATATCAGCAGTTGTTGTCATTAACTGACCATATCAAGAACACTATTTGTTTGAATTAGGTCATCAATTAAACATGAAATCATTTTTTTATTTCCTCCTCTGCACGAGCGATTTTTAATCAAAGAAAAATGGTGATTATCGATTTTTGTTTAGCTATTTTATTATCAAATACTAATAAACTTACTAATGTGTGTGTCCCAGCAGTTTGGGTGTTTGCATAATGTCTGATAATCGGCCTTTAGGCAAATTATGAAGGCAGCGATAAGCAATTGTACCCACAAAGGGAAAGAACTATTGGGCAACACGGAAATTGTGTATTGGTAGAAATGTTCATTGAGCATTTGTTCATTTACAGGTAATCGTAATTTTTAAAATTAATAACTTTGAAAAATATCATATAATTCCAATTATATTTCAATTACTTTTGAATAATTTACAATCTACCTTGTTTGTTATTCTACAAAAACTTATGGATGAATGGAATAAACTACTCAGTATGTATAAGAATTTAAAATACATACACTGTATTATAAAGGATATATCACATATCTGTTGTCTGTGTATCATTTTCCTCAAATAAATACTCTGTCCATATTTGTTAATTGCTAAAATAACTACTCATGGACACTTGGGTCACCTTACCTGGGTGGGCAGCATATGCCCTCAAGTGAGGAATGATTGATTCAATCTGTTCATTTAGGGACACACTGACAATTAACAGTACTCTGAACAAAACAATACCAAACCCCAAAACTTATTTGAAACAACAAAGTCAGGGATGACAGGTGTTGTAAACTGTTTACTGCACTCAAGTTACAAAACCCAGGTAAAAAAATCTCATCAGGATAAAATCTAATTGCCAAATTACTTGTATGATATGTTTTTTATAATAAATTTTTGAAACTACTAACATTGAATATAATGGTTAATTTGATTAATTAATTCCTCAAAGTAAAGGAGGTAATTTCATTACATTGTTTATGTAATAGTTGGGCACTATGGAAGATGTACAACAGTGAAGGAAAATAAAAAATGACAATGAATTCAAGCTCTGTCTGATGGGACATTTCAGATACTTGTGTATCTAAATGGTGATCACCAGAACAATGCAGAATCAAATATTTTATAAAAATTTAAAGACCCAATTTTAATTTGACACCCCCAAATTGTAAGCTGCCTGCCAATCAAACATTTAACAATAGATCTCAGGTGGAGTGACATCTGCAGACACTGTGGTCTGGGGCTACCCCAGAGAGGTGTTTTGATAACAATAACAGCCAGTATCTAGAGGCATTCTTTAGATCTTGAGGAAGCCCAGTATACCTGAGTTTTGATAGCAAATGACCTGTCCACAACTGCTGTTTTCTTGTAATTCAATTGTTTTTAAAAAGGCCCCTGAACAATGCAATTTCAATATAAGTGTAATTTCCCCCCTTTATATACCTGTACATGTATTATAAATTACACAATCAGAAATTAAACAATAATTTGCACAATAAGTTTTAAAACTTGTAACCTATTGAAATAATTTATGTCATCAATTTATGATACCTCTATATTTATAACAGAAATTATTCATTGAGTCAATGACAGAGAGAGAGAAAGAGGGGTGGGTGTAAAATGTGTGTCAGCTACCCTTAGGAATACAACCATTATTCAAACACTATGACCACAGAAACTCTGCAGAGGTCACTGAGACAGGTCCTGTGTATATCAAAACTATAAAAAAAAAAAAAAAGCATGGACAGGTAGATTTCTACCATGTTCTGCCTCTGTGTATTTCTTTGAGTGCCATGGGATATAGCAATTAACACCTTAGTAGACCCTGGCCACTCCAGGTAAATAACATCTGTTTAGATTAGGCTCCGCCTACATTTTCACTGACCGTACGGTCATGAGATGGGTCTTTAAGAAGAAACTCACTGTTCTGAATCAGCAGATATCTCTGACATGGATGGTGTTCTGTCATATTCTTTGTTTTTTAATCTTGATATGATGGAAGAAGCTGCTGGTGTAGAAGTTTTCATGGCCATAGAGGTGTGGACGCTCTGGGGTTCTTTAAACGCTGCTTCATTTTCAAATCTGAAAAATTATTACTGTATCATGAATAATCACCATCAACATCTTATCAGCTGATTGTTGAGCATTCAGTCATCGCAAGACTTGTCGTTTTTCAAAATGTGTGTGTGTACGACGGGTGACCCCCCAACCCACCCCGAGTATTGAAAATCAAGGTCATCAACTCAAAGCAAATTTTTAGTGCTGACTTCAAAGGGGTCGGGGATAAATTTTACATTGCAATTTGCCATTTGTCCCCCTTTCTCGCTTAGCGCGCATGTTATGAAACACGGTAGGACTACATAATAATATAATATACCGCAAACTTTTCCTTTACATCACTTCATATTTTACAGACATATAAAAGTATGAGAAAGACTCAATAATTTCTTTACCGTTCCAGCAACATTGTCGCCATTTCTTCGTCCGTCTTCGTTTTCGTCTGTTGTTGAAGACTTTTCCACTTCTCAATTGCTCCTCCAATGTAAATTCTACTTCCTGCCAGTTTCTGGTTGTACTCCTTCTTCCTTCTTTTTCTCTCTGATGTTGTCAGAGTGGCTACTCTCCCTCCTCTTTTTTTCGCTTTCTTTTCTCTTACTTCGTCTTCCGCCATTTTTGTTTTGTTTATCGCGCGATATGCTAATAAGACGGTCACGTGGTCAGCATTCGACTTCTTTCGGAGAGACAGAGTTTCAAAAAGACAGACTGTCTTTTGAAAATATTTTCATTTATATCTTTAAAACCATAGATTTTTGAATACATGTTTAATAGAGTTTTTTAGGTATTTTTATTCATAGAATACCGTAGTAATAGTATTTTTATAAAAAATTAGTATGAAAATTGGAGCATATGCATCTTTAAGAGTTCATTGCTATTTCTATATATATATATATATATATATATATATATATATATATATATATATATATGAAATCATGTTTAGATAGACCAATGGTATATAATTATCTGCATTAGGGAGACCGCAGGATTAGGGGGGAAAAATCTGGTCTCCCTAATATTTTAGCATCGTGCAGGTGCCAACTCACTGTACTTTCAAGGATAAATCTTATGTAGTAGTATCTTTAGATTGTACTTTCATAGAATGCGTTATCAGGAGTAGGCGCTTTCAGGTTTTAAGGACAGAAAATAAATTTTAATTATAGACTTTGTATATTGAAAAATAAAGTAAACCTGCCTTAGGGAGACCATCAAAAATCGTTGTGAAAAATCAAAAATCGACTATATATTTTATTTTCGGTTTTTGAACATTGTTTCTATGACTAATAGGCACATATCTGGACACTTGCTTTATTTAAAATTTTATTATTTAAAAACTTTAAATTTTGTTGTTCGATGAGATTTTCATTTTCACGATTCCGAAATTAACGCTCGGGCTCGGAGTTTTGTGTTCCGTATCCAGTCACATTGAGCGGAAAATGGCGAATTTGTCTTACGGGAAGCGCATGGTAAGTTTACAAGGATAAACAAATCAACTATTATTTTTTTTATAGTGCAGATTAAAACACAGCTATATTTCTGTCGGCTTTAATAAGTATCAATGCGTTCAATGATTAGCTTTTCAAAAAAGCTTGCTGTCTTTTAGCCAAATTTTAAATATGCAATCCAAAGCAACTCTTCAAGAGCAGTAATAATTATAAAATGTTTTCATTATGCATAACTCCACGGTTTTGTTTTGTTTTGTTTTTTTTGTACGTTTCACCAAATCCAGAAATCTCAAGTTTATAGCTAGCACAGCAAGCGTTTATGGTAACGCGAGAAAATTCGGGATGAGGTCAGTACTATGACACAAAAGTTGAACATAGCCTTATATAGGAAAAGATCTCAGATGTATCTGACTGTAGATAAACACTATTGTTTACTTTTTTATTATAATATTTTCCAAATCATTAGTTGATTAAATGAAAATTGATATTGATTAAATTCGTTATTCATTATTAGGGTTCTAACTCTTCACCCAAAATAATCATACATATGTGTAATACTTGAGTTACATGTATACTTAGTTATACTTATTGCATATTTGTGTATTATTTTACATACATACATGTTAATCCTACACAATATGTATAGGAATGTTCGCCGAAGTGTACTGCGACGTCACGATTTAGGCATGTGTGTAAACTGGTTGGCAGAACCAAAAATTGATAATGGCACTTAGTATGAAGAAGTCTACCGATAACGATATTTTATCAACATATGCGAACTCTTTGTCAGAAGAAGCGAAAAGGAGATATACGGTAAAGTTGCTGTACAACCGTGGTACCTGTTCTCTGCATGATCCTTACCATTTAACGTGAATTGGAGCCAAAGCCCAGGTACCTGGCCAGATCTGACGTTCGGTGATATTTACCTGTACCTGATCGACACACCATCTTTGTTTACAAAGGAGTATATGAAGGCCTACAAATCATTAGATGCTTACAAGTATGGGACAATATAAATGCATAATTACGATAGTTGTTCTTGTAAATAATTCCTAATGGAATTCATGACTAACGTACTAGTACAGAAGATGTCCGCTGGTTCCCATGATTTACCACTGATGTGTTGACGCTTAATTGCAGATATCCAAAGCTCTCTTCTTGATTCTTGCTTCTTGGGTATGCGGTAAAAGCTTTTCGGACTACTCTTATCAAATTTACTAGCACAGCCTATTACACAACATGACACAACCATCGTTTTGCTCGTGTTTACTCAGCATTCGGCCATTAAACTTTCAAATGTTTTGCCAACCAGTAAGTCACGTGACTGATTTCTTACGTCATGGCGAAAATCCCTATTTATAGAATATTATAATTATGTATGTCAGTTGTATATCGTATGTAGTTATGGTTATAACCTTAAGCAACTGATATCAGATTAAGGGCATACACAACAGTTTTTTCCTACAATGAGATTTTCTTTAAAATTACACTACGTATCATTGAAGATATGAACATTAGATATATGCAAAGAAAATTACCACATAATGCGCGATTTACAGAGCTATGGGGCCGCCATAAGGGGGTGTTTTTGAAAATACATGAAAAACAGTTTAATCATGTTAATGTTAAATAAAAACTTAAATTTGTTGCAAAGTAAAAGTCAGAACTGCTTTGTTTGAGGTTCATTGTTGAGAGCATTCATTAAATTTATTTTCTTGTAAAAAAATCATTGTGAACTGAATTTCCAATTTTTATGGGGTAAAATTGCAGTTTTTATCATTATATTTATACCCTTTTATACAATACATAATCATGATAATGGCAAATTAAAATTTTTCCTCATGATGACAATTTGTTCATAATTTCATATGCTGTAAATGATAATACACGTATATTTATGCTCTTTTCAAAACATGGGGTCAATGCGCTTGTTTTTTTTTTTTTTGTTTTTTTTTAGATATTTGGCATTATTTAACACTTTTTTCATCTTATTTTTGCCCATGCCAATGAATGGCGCGTTATTTGGCGGACGGCAGCATTGCCATTTACATGCAATTATGATGTACGTTTCCTGCTTTTATTAAATCACTGTGACATTAAAAATGAACTATGATGTTTACCTAGATTGTTACGCGCTGGCGTTTGTTTACATGCCTGTTATGGCTTTGATTGTCCATATATTGTGACGCCATGGCCTTAGTGATAGCAAAACAGAGTTATTTCCCCCTGTAACTATTGTGTATGCCTTTAAGTGGACTCATCTGTACTTTTTCAGTTAAAAGCTGGACTTGAAAGTCAAGGCATTTTGCAAAAGGTGGGTACAATCTTGCATTAAAAGATGATTCCAATGTTCAATCACTTTCATTCTTTGACACCAGAGATATTGTAACTTTTTCTGTCAACTCGTCATTATGTGGGGGTGGGGATATGGTACATGTAATGTAAACAAAGAAAGGAGGCTAACACAAATGCAGAGCCCCCCCCCCCCCCCCCCACACACACACACACACACACAATTCGCAACATGTTTTTCACAGTATGGATAATTAAATATGTATTACTATATATAGATCTCTTTAGCAAGGCCCTTCTTTGAAACTGTATACATGTACATCTCCTTTCAATATTCAACATTTATCTTGGGGGGGGGGGGGTATTGTGATTGGTCAGCAGGTTGGGCAAGTGATTTTTGACATAGCTACTTGCCCTTGGGCAAGTGCATTAAAATTGTATTTGTCAGTCCTTGTGACACTTTTTTGTCAACTTTCCTATGCACTCTGACTCTGCACCCATATGAATGAAATGATACAATTCATGTCATGACCTACCCTCTAGGTCATATCTTTAAGGTCACTAGATCATTTTTTGTTAATTTCTTGTGTGTTCTATATCTCCAACATATTTAGGATATTTAAAACTTATGTCAACACGATGTGTCATGACTTGCACTATAATCTACAGACCCTGAAACGTGCTACTACACCAGTTGCACGGTACGGTTCGGTACGCTTTATGAACGGTACGGTTCGTTTTCTGAACGGTACGGTTCGTTTCTTGAACGGTACGGTTCGTTTCTTGCACGGTACGGTACGCTTCTTGAACGGTACGGTTCGCTTCTTGCACGGTACAGTTTGCTAAAAATAGCTGCACGCTTTGTGAATGGTTTGCACGTTTTATTAATGAGGTGGGCGTGGCCTGAACGCTTCGACTTCGTATAAATTGTACGTTTCGATAGTTTGTTTTCACTCGATCGGTCTTATTCGGCTCTTTGATTATCGGCTGCAGGATTTGTGGTTGTGTTAGAATGTGCACATGGGGAAATGAGATGCTATTTTTGATTGCTTCGATGGAATAATTCCATATTGATAACGTACATAAAAGTTATGAATACAAGTTTTTAGAATTTGCTTAAGTCTAAGTCTTAATGGTTGTTATTACGTTTCAATTTGTTTTTCATTTCTCATCAGACATTTATTAATTTACAATTTCATAAAAAGTTGTTACATGAACTGCTCCCCGACATGGGCGTGCGTAAGTGTAAAAACAAAGCGTATTAAGTTTCCGGATATAAATTACACAATCTAATTAAAATTAGATCTTCCATCCGCTCCCCAGTTTACGGATGGAAGATCTAATTTTAATTAGATTGTAAATTACAGTGCCTAAATTGGAAAAGTTTTTAAGAAGAAGTGAATTTTGTTTTGAATACACTAAAGTCGCAAATGACACAATGATTATTTTCTGCACTTCACATTTATTGTGATTTATCATCGGCATTATGAAAGATCCAGGATATCTGCACGTGAAGTTTGTACGTCCTTTTTTGTCAGCATTCAGTAATTCATAATTAATAATGTTAGATATCTGTTGCATTTGTCTTTGAATCAAATAAAATGATGATAATACATATATATTCCTATCCTTTATCACGCGAAGTCCGATTTTCATTTCCCTGACTTTATTTTTGATTACTGAAAATTGAATTAAAAAAGATTAACAGAAAAGTAAGGCAAGTGTATAGTTTGCAATAAAAATGTTTCATATACCTTTTCTATATATTGTTGAAATACTTGAAAATGCTGAAATGAATAATTTTTTGCGTCCGATTTGATGCTTTGCATCAATTTAACTTGTTTACATTCTTTTACACATGTATGTATCTATTTATTTCTCTGTCGATGTAATTAAAAATTGTTTATTAGTGTATTTAATAAATCCGCCAATCTACATCTATCTATATGGGTCGTTATCAATGTAGAAGAGAAAAAGATATGTCAAAATTATTGCTAATAAAGTAATGAAAATATTACAGTGTAGAACATGACAATTTTTCTAATCGGTCTAGAAATTTCTCATATGATTCAGACACTGTACGTAGGAAAGTACATATTGAATACAACAGTAGACAACCATTCGTCTCATAGCGAATTAGAAATCTTCTAACACTTTGCCGCGTAGTTTTGAAATCGTACTTTGTTTTAAGCATCTCGGTGATTTTCACAGTTGATAACTCAGCTTCGTGATGTTTGAGGATAATGCTTCGAATAGCCAGCGATAGTCTACGACCTCCTTTCCCATCGGGCGCCATTGTGAAAATAATATACTGTGGCTGAAAAAGTGGGTCACGTGACATAAATTTGCACGCTTTCTGCACGGTACGGTACGCTTTCGGGCTTTTGGGGGCGGGGTTTGCATAATGTTATCCTGCACGCTTTCTGCACGGTACGGTACGCTTTTTGAACGATACGGCTCGTTTCTTGAACGGGACGGTACGTTTCTTGAACGGTACGGTTCGTTTTTTGCACGGTACGGTACGTTTCTTGAACGGTACGGTTCGTTTCTTGCACGGAACGGTTCGGTTCGTTTTTAAGGTGTAGTAGCATGTTTCAGGGTCTGTACTTTGAGACAGTGCACACCTTTTTATATCCCAATTTATTGAGTGACTTTCTTGAGATATTAAAAGATGGTTAGATGACCAAGTGTTGACTGATATATGATGTTTTCATTTTATGTTTTTATTTGTAACAGAAAGTAAAACGCCTGAAGCCTGAGGAAGATGCCAAATGGTGGTGTCAGGCTGGTCTTGACAAAGATGGGTTCAAAGTAAAATATATATCTGACTATAAAGGTGAGTTTAAACCATATTTATATCATCTTTGCTTGCTCATTTGTTCCTATATTCCTACAAGGCTGAATTCATGCAGGAACAACTCCGCATAAGAAACAAGATCTTAGCCTCAAAATCTAATCTAACGTTCAGATACATAGATGACGTCTTATCTACATGTATTAACCAGTTTTCACGAAAAACTTTGTAAAGCACAGGCCCTTCGGGCTTCCCAGTATAATAATTGTGCAAGCCCGAACAATATTTTGCAGGCCCAAAATGGGTTTTTTCTAATTTGACCTCTTGTTATCTGCTGATTCTACTCTATAGACACATACACAGTTCTACTGTAGGAAAATACAGGTCAAGATGATCATAGTTAGAGAACAACTGACATTAAAAGGATTATATTATTTTTCAACATATTAATCCAGTATATGCGAAAGTTTTTGGACCACACAGGACATTCGGTCCTGTGTAATCAATGAACACACCGGACCGAACCAAATTTTGTCAGACCAAAAAACCTAATGTAAAAAAGTGAAACATGTGAAAATGCAAAACCAAGGGAATCTTATTTATTATACTAGTAATACTATACCAGGAATCCCTCCCGTATAATACTTTAGACAGTCCATGCGGTTTTAATCAATTCATTTACGTATTTGGATGTGTGCTATTTTTTTTTTACTTATAACAAACTCCGCATCAAGATAGTAAAGCTCAAAACCGGACATTGAGACATCGGACATTCTGGTCCGGTGTAAAAAATGATGCATCGGACCTGAGGCACTGCACATCGGTCAGGTCCGACGGTCCGATATCTTTCGCATAGACTGATTAATCTCGCAGATACATCAGCAGCTTATGTTCAACTCTGTTTTGTATACACCACGTACAAAACATTTTGTTTTCTCCAGAATCACTTAAATGTTAGCCAAGGCCCACCCTCGCAGTGTTCGAAATTGGTTTAAAACTTGGTATAGACCACAGGTCTATGCCAAGATAAAATGACTTAGACCTCATCGAATTGGCATAGACCATAACATTGAAAAAATAATAACACAAATTTAAAACATTTTCATTTACTTCTAATATACTTAGAAAGTGTATTTTCTTTCCATTTCTGTAATATCCTTTCCTCATAATATTTATCAGACATCGACTGACCATGCAAGGCCCTCTTGGATACTTTACTGCTTTAAATCTAGAAAATTGGCATAGACAATTTGGTCTATCTCAATTACAGTTGGCATAGACCAGTGCCATTTGACATAGACTCGGTCTATCGGTCTATGGTTAATTTCGAACACTGCCCTCGGTCCAATGGGGCATGAATTTTCGGTTTTTTTTCTCCTCGTACGACAGGGGTTTTTTTTTGTTTTTTTATCGGATGGTTGTGATTGTGAAATACGCTTGGGTGGTTTTGAATTTCCCGGACGAGCCCCCTCCCTATACTTCAGAAAAGGCAGCATGGTTGATAATTTTTCTATGCGAAATTTGACTACTAAGTCATGACATTTAGTCTGAGTCAATCTCATGCTTTATTTGTAATATATACAGAACATATCAGAAAACATTTACAGGCCCACCGGACTCCAGGGTTTAATATTTTAAGAAGCCTGATCCCGATTTTACTGGCCTCCGGCATCGGACCGCTGGTTAACGTCGAAGACTGATTAACAATGATACTGTTTCTAAGTATCTGCATATCATTTATCCTCCTGAACTTGAGATTAACTCAACTACATGTATGGAGTCGCATTGTTCTGTCTCATATTTAGACCTTTTTTTTTAATTTGACAGGCAAGGAAAATTAAACACGAAGATATATGATAAACGTGATGATTACAATTTCCCTATTGTCAACTTTCCACACTTGTCAAGCAACATTCCATCTTTTCCCGCGTACGGTGTATTTGTTTCCCAGTTGATTCGCTACGCTAGACATGCTAGAGGAAGCTCTTTGTATAAAGACTTCTTGAACAGATCTGTGTTGCTTGCCAAAAAACTGTTGACACAGGGATACCAAATGCCCAAGCTTATATCATCAATGAAAAAGTTTTATGGGCGACACCACAAACTCGTTAACAGATACAGCATCAGTGTTTCAAAATTGTCTCGTGATATACTCTGCGCTACATAACTAATTTTTCTGGTCTCTTACCTGATTTGACTTTGAGAAATGCATGACAAGTGACACATGTGGAGCACTCACTCATGAAGTGCTCACTCTTCTGGAACACCTGGCCTCACCCAGGATGATTCTAGGGTTCATGCGTTTCCTTGTTTTTTTGTGTGTTTTTATGTGTCGATCGTATTTATTTTCAATTTTGTCCCTGGTCTTTCCATTTTGATTGCCACATTGGTACCTTTTCTTGAATATACTTTAAATAGAGATATTTTTAGGAGGTTTTTAGAAGGTTTGAAATAAGAATTTATGCTTGCTTGTGCTATTATAAATGCTCACCTACATGTAGTAGATTTTGAAAAATCATATTGATATTTTTTGGCACTATTGTGTGTTTGACCCATCAACTCAGACACACATAAGCTTGTAATTGCATGGTATTGTACATGTATGTGATCCTAATAAGTACTTGTATCACCAAATATGGAATCACTGAAATTGAGTGCAAATGAGAAAGAAATGTTATTGCTATACATACAGTGTACTGTTTACTTTAAATAGGTGAACTAATGCTGAGTTGCTTGTGCTCTATTTGTATGAATGCACTTGTTCTTGCATTATGCAGGATTTGGTGTATTTGCCGAAAAAGACTTCAGAGCAGGGGATTTTCTTCTAGAATATGTTGGAGAAATAATTACTGAAGAAGAGGCATTTGAAAGGCAGAGAAAATGTGATGAAAATAATTTTTTTTTTTACAAGAACAAAGGAAAAAGTATGTGGTAAGTTTTATACATGAATGATGGTAGACATCAGAAAGTGTTTTGTTTTCAGTTTGCAAAGCTCATTGTTGTTTTCTAAATTAAACGACATGTACATGTAAGAACATTATTGATCTTTATTTGGTTAATGCATAATTGAAATAGTTTTTTGTACCGGACTTGACAAAGTCGGGGTAATATGATACCTGTACATGTATTTGCTTTGTGCCTGACTGTCTGTCAGCGTGTGTGCCTACTTGCTTATTGCGTGTCTGCCTGATAGTTTTTTATACGCCCGTCGAAGACGGGACGTATTATGGTATGGCGTCGTCCGTCTGTCTGTCCGGACCTTGTGGGCAGGATACAGACTGAACCATAAGCCCTAGGACTTTACAACTTGGTACATTTGATCACCATGATGAGAGGAAAATGCCTATTGTTTTTCATGGTCAAAGGTCAAGGTCGTAGTATCACTTTTTAGGAAAACCTTGTGGGCAGGATACAAACCGAACCGTAAGCTCCAGGATATTATAACTTGGTATATTTGATCACCATGATGAGAGGAAGATGCCTATTGTTTTTCAAGGTCAAGGTCGTAGTATCACTTTTTAGGAAAACCTTGTGGGCAGGATACAAACCGAACCGTAAGCTCCAGGATATTATAACTTGGTATATTTGATCATCATGATGAGAGGAAGGTGCCTATTGTTTTTCAAAGTCAGAGGTCAAGGTTCTAAGGCTATCCTTCTTTATATCTTGATATCCATTTCTACAAGCATAATAATGAATTAACTCACAGAGGACAGTGCTAACTTCACTAAAATATGAATCCCACTAAAATATGTTTTCCTTGAGCAAAATTTACGGGCGTATTATGCCACATTGGCGTTGCTCTTGTTGGGTTATTTTTCCTCAACTATTTTGTGCAGGATGTTCATACTGTGTACATACTTTGTTACATGTAATACTCTGTCACATACCAAAATTAGGTCACTGCCTTTTGTATTTTGACCTTAACCAATTAAAGAAATTGGGTTTTGGGGAAATATCTCTCAACTAGTTCAATCAGGATATTCATATTTGGTACATGAGTAGGTATATTGTGTAATATACCATAGTGTTCAATCTAAAGCAATTTAGCATGGCGCGGTGTCATGCCCTTTTCCTGATGCCATGCCTTTTTTTTCCGGCGCCATGCCCTTTTTCTCATTCAAACCTATCGACAACAGAGCGCCATTTATTTCTTTTTGGTAAAAGTAATCTTAAAACTACATTAGACCACTGGTCGTCTCTAACGAAAAAAGAACGATACAACGAGTTAAGTTCATTCTATGAAATTTAAATTGAGGGAATTTTACATGACCTGAAGTTATGAAATAATGCCCCCCTCCCCCCTATATACTAGTTTTTTCTGAATCTGTGTAATTTTATTTTTGGAAGGCAAGTACATGAAGATGCATATAACACTTTCTCAAAAAGAGAAAGTATATACATGTAGGATGTATTGCAATCTAATTAAAATTAGATGTTGGATCCGCTCGCATACTCGCTACACAAACATCTAACAACATCCCGTAGAGGGTCACGTCAGAGGTCAAATTCGATTGACCAATGAAATCACCGCTGGCAATATCATTGAATGTTTGTTGAAGCCGATAAGTCTAGAGTGATACCGAATTTGACCTCTGACGTGACCCTCTATGGGATGTTTTTAGATGTTTGTGTAGCGAGTATGCAAGCGGATCCAACATCTAATTTCAATTAGATTGGATGTATTGCAAAGTTATATATATTACTAAATATTGTTGCCTTTAAAATCAAATAATTATGATAACAAAGTGCCCTAAAAATCCGAAAATTGCATAACGTGTGCCCTTTTAAGGCAAAATTTTGTGTGCCTTTTTTCTTTCTATACCAAAAGTAGGTCACCGCCACCTATATTTCCATTGTTTTTTTTTTTTACAGAGTTTACAGCCCTTGACACTTAGAATATCTCCAGAATAGTAGATTAATTTTTTCATCGCAACTCCTCTTCAATGGTTTGAGGGAAAATGTTTTGAAACTTTGTAAAAAGTAAAGGCATGATATGAAGATGCACATGGAGGAGGGGCATTATAGTCCATTGTTTTTAATTTTTTTAAAGAGTTACAACCCTTACCACTTTCAATTTTAGTCAAAATATAGGTTAATCTCATAACTTTGCCATTTCTGCTGACTTGCTACCACTTTGAGATACATCTATTTGTCATTTTCAGTATTGATGCTTCATCAACTCAATATCATATATGCCAGTATGTCAATGATGGGAACAAGATGGCTAATGCTGTCATGAAACTTTTGACTTTTGAGAGGCCTTGTCTATGCTTGTTTGCTGTCAGAGATATTCAAGAGAAAGAAGAAATACTGTATAACTATGGAGATACTCAGAATCTCTGGTGGAGAAATAAGGTACAGATATTGAAGAAAGCATAATAATTTCTCAATCTACTGTGATTGACTTGATCCATGATATCAAATGTTCAATGAACTGGATTAAATTTCTTTAGATATAAAGTTATATAATGATTTACCCTTGAATTGAGGCATTAATACAAATTTGAAATTTGATAACCATGAAGATGAATAGTTTCAGTTTACATTGTATTTTGAGTTTTTCACCTCTCAACCTATACTTGAAGTTTATGGCTTTTCTCATCCCATGGAAGGAAATGATATATATTATTACTCATTACTTGACTTCACCTAAGCCATGAATTGATTGCTTTGTTTTACATTCATGTCATTTCATAGAAAATTCAGTATTATGGACCATTTTATCTCACGTGGAACAGCAGTTTTATGTGAGCTTTTCTGATCACAATTTTTCCGTTGTCTCTCCTTCGTAAATTTTTTAAGTGTTAGACTTCTTCTCTGAAATTGCTAGGCAAATTTCAACCAAACATGGCAGGAAGCATTATTGCGCGGTGGGGATTCAAATTTGTTCAAATGGTGCCCTTGGCACCTAGGGTTCTGTACTTAAGGGCCAAAAAGGGTGAAAATGTACCATTTCTGAAAAAATCTTTTCAGAAGGCACTGGAAAGAATGATAAGATTTCATGCATGGGGCATCTAAAGGACCATGAGATTCAAGTTCATTCAAGAGAAAACGATCTGCAAACTTTGGGGCCGATATAGGGGGTTCAAAGTTTGACGTAGGCTTATATAGGAAATAAGATTTAAAAAATTGTGAAAGTACATGGCAGAACCACTTGATATTTTGCATGAAGCTTCCTAGCAACAAAAATTGTTAAAGTGATATTGGTTTGTCAACTTGTCGACTGCCCATAAGGGGATGGGTGGGGATGGGGTGGTAGTTTCAAATTTTACCCATGGGGGTAGGTTCAAAGTTAAACATATGCTTATATAGGTAAAGATATAAAAAAAAAATATTCTGCGAAAGTACTAATAAGACTGGACATGAGAGGCCTCATGATTAAAAATGTGATCCCATAACCACTTTGACATGGAGGCCCCTATACAGTAAAAGATATAAAAATGTTCTTCTGTGAAAGTACATGTACTAAGCAGAATGATTAGATATTTTGCATGAACTTCCCAGCAACAAGAGGAGTCAAATTATTCAAGGGAAATCAATCCATTGACTTAAGCATGTTAAGGGCCTGCAAGTGGATGAAAGTTTAACAAAGTCTTATACTGGAAAAGATATAAATTGTCTTTAGTGGAAGTACTGAGCAGAATGACTTGGTATATTGCATAAAGCTTTCTAGCAACTTTTATGTTTAGGTGAGCATTGTGGGCCATTGGCCTCTTGTTTATATATAACTGTATTATAGGTAGTTACAAATTGTAAATTTCCAATTTTTCTGCTGAAGTGGGGCAATGGTGTCACTTGGACATATCTAATACTATCTTTGCAGTTAGATTTCTTAATTTTTTACCCCTCTGCCAATTTTGGCCTAAGGGTATTGTCAACACAAAGTCAGATGGGAGTGTATTAGTGTTTGTGTGTGTGTGCATTAGACTATTGTTTCCAGGCCATACATCCTTTGATTTTGGAGTAAGACCACTGAATCTTACTAGGATGTTCACTTACATAGGGTAGATGTGCATTTCAGGGTCAAATGTCAGGTTGACATTTGGGGAGTTTACTATAAATTAAAATAGCAAAATTGTTTTAGGAAAATATTTCCTAAACTATAAAAGATGGATCATTGAACTTTGGTAGGATGTTTACTCAGATAGAGTAGATATGCCTTTTGGGGTCAAAGTATCAATTTGACCTTTGGGGAGGTCAATGTAAATTAAAATAGAAAAATCTTAAGTATAGGAGATGGATCATTGAAACTTGGTAGGATCTTTACTGATATAGTTTATATTTGTTTTTTGGGGTTAAAATGTAAATTTGACCTTTGGAGAGATCACTATTATTAAAAATAACAAATTGTTTACTAAAAATAGCAAATTAGCTATCTCCTAAACTATAGAAGATGGATCATTGAACTTTCTCAGGATGTTTACTCAGATAAGGTAGATGTTGGGGTCAAAATGTGAATTTGACCTTTGGGGAGGTCACTGTTACATGTACCGAAAATATAAAAAAAAAAGTCTTAAATTTAGAAGATTATTGAAACTTGGTAGGATGTTAATCAGATATGGTAGATTAGCCTTTTTGTGTCAATATGTCAAAATGCTGAGGGTTAATCTGCAAGTTTGGAGAACCTATTTTTATTTTACTCATGACCGTTCATTCCTTACCATGAGTTGGCATTGTATCATTTTATACTCTTTTTCAGTGGAACATACATGTAATGGAAACACAGAAAATGATGAAAATGGACAGGGTGACTATGAGGGAAGCAGTAGCTGCAGCAACCAAAGGAACAAGTCAGGTAAAGCTGTTAATCAATTATGTCTCCCCCAGCAAAAGGAGTACAACAATATACCATGGTGTTATAAATTGTGATACAGAAGTTTCGGTTTGATTCATGATACATGTATGTTAATCCACCCAAATGATATGGCTCCATTTCATTTTTAACTCACTATAGCTGAAAGCTCATGTGAGGTTTTTTGATTAGTTTGTCTGTCATCCGTCAGTCTGTAAACTTTCCACATTTTCAATTTCTTCTCCAGGCCAATTTCAACCAAACTTGGCAAAACGTATCATTGCGTGATGGGGATTCAAGTGTGTTCAAATGGTGCCCCTAGTCACAGGGTTCTGTGCTTATGGGCCCAAATGGTTAAAAAGGTACCATTCTTAAAAAATCATCTTGTCATAAAGCACTGGAGAGAATGATTTGATATTATGCACGGGGCATATAAGCGACCATGAGATTCAAGTATATTGTTATTGGTTCTATCCTCCACCAATAAAAACTGGACACCATTGTATGATGGAAAATTGTTGAGTGTGGCAAAAAAACAAACAAACAAAATCAGGGAATGAAAAAAGGTGTCATCAATGTAGTTAAGACAGTAAAAGATGTCTCTTGCAGATGTGAATATGGCATTTTTCCATAAAATAAAGCATCCCACATGACTATGCTATCTTCACTTGAGGGCACAAAAAGCAACATGATCATCCTTGCACTTCCAAACTTGGATTTTAACATTTTTTTGCATGAGAAGCAAAAAAAAAATTAACAGTAAAGAATTTAAGAATATGTGAGGTAACCATGCATCAACAACTAGTGCATATGTTGCAAATTGAATTAATTTTAGTAGATTTGGCCGTTGTGGTACTTAGGTTTAAGTATATCGGGGCACCTATTAATACTAGCTAGTGGGTTCAAACTTTTTTTTTTGGTAGGGCACTGGCTTTTAAATCTGAAGGTTGTATTTGAGACTTAGTGATACTTCCTAACAATTACACTTCATTTCTTTCACAGTAAAGTGGTAATTGGAGGACGCACAGCTTTTGCAGGAGCAATTTTAGGATTTAGCATAAATTCATTCATGCTTCGTTCAAATTTTTGCTAGGAAGAAGTTTTGCTTTTGTAGCATGATACAAAAATGATGATCAAATAGATTTTGAGTGTATTTTACAACTAATTTAATCTCCTTATGATGTTGAATGTTTGGCCGGGTTGCAGAACCTGCATTCAGCTTTGAAGTATGGTGAATGCCAGGTGATCAGCTGGCTGAGCGGACCACTTGTGCATGCAATGTACTTTGTGTAATCAAATCATCTCACACCTCTAACTTGACATCCTTCAAACTTTGTACAATTGTATGGAGACATTAAAGATGTATTTTTGACTTTTTGGAAGCGCTCTGACATTTTTCCAAAATTTACATTTAGTTGAACTTTGTCACTTTCACAACTTGTTTTGAAATAGACAGTACCTACTTTGTAAAATTGACTCCTCTCATAGCGTTTACTTTACATTGTTCAGACCTTACTTGTACAGTTGTAATGAACACATTGAAGATATGTATGTGATTTTTAGGAAGTGTTCAGACATTTTTTGGAAAAGTTTACATGTAGTTGAACTTTGTATTTTTCTCAGTATGTTATTAACTCCTCTCACAGCTTTTATTTGATATTCTTCAGACCATGTACAGTTGTAATGGACACGAAGAAAATCTGCATGTGGCACTTTAGAAGTGTGCTACATGTTCATATCTTTGTAATTTTCCCAGCATGATATCTAAAGGCATGGCCTAAAATATTTCATTTTATGTCAGTGAATAATGTATTAAATCAACCATGCCATTTTGGCCAATTTTAGTATTTCTTGAAACCAACCCTAACCTTAACGTCTATACCTGTAGTCTGTAATGCATATTTAAATATATTTCAGGTTCTGTTCAGGAGTCCCTAAATGGTATTCAATGTTCTGCAATGCTTCCAGGTATAGTTATGCTTTCATTGTTCTTTCGAATAATTTAATCAGTGCTTTAACATGAAGATGTTTAATAAGCTCTGTTTTAATGTGATGAAACTTTGAAACTTGAACACAAGGATTGTAAAAACTGTATTCTCAGATATTTGAGTCATCTGTTTTTCTCTCTTGATCATTTCTTTTTACCTCATTTTGGGTATTGATCTACATAACATTCTAAGTTACATTTCGGGAAATATTGCCTTTTACAATTTACTGACTTCTTAATTTCCTAATGAATAAGTAGACTACTGATGAATTCCATTCAATTTTAGAGGAAACTTGTTATGTTAATGAAGAAGATACTAACGGTGATGATGAACAGGTGGAATCAGTTCAAAAGAATGTTCCTAGGACATCTAGAAAATGCTCAGGCAAGAATTAAGTTTCATATTATATTTGCTCTACTGTTCTTAAACAATTGGATTATGCAATTTAATCAACTTTTGCTTATAAACCGAAGCCATTGAGGTGTCATTCCATGTTCTGTCATCTTTTAACTGTCCATTCATCCAGAACTGTATTACTTTTGTTACTGCTTCTCAAAGGGCAAGGTCTCTGGCTTGAGTACAACTGCAGTTAACATTTTTATTCGCCCGTCTTAAGACGGGACGTATTTGGTATGGCGTTCATGTCCGTCCGTCTGTTAGCTTTTTCGTGTCCGACCCGTAACTTAAATACTACAAGGCCTAGAATCATCAAACTTTGTCTGTAGATACATCTTGGGTAGAAGGTGTGTCGCACATTAAAACCAGGTCACTGTGACTTTTCATTAAGAAGATATGGCCATATATGGCAAAAACTTGTCCGGCTCATAACTTGAAAACTATTAGACCTAGACCTAGAATCACCAAAATTGGTCAACTAATGCATCTTAGGTAGAAGGTGTGTCGCATCCTACTTTAAGGTCACTGTGACATTTAATTAAGGTGATATAAAAAAAGAATGTTTTAATGGGTACAATCTATACTGTTAACAATATGTGACGGGCGTATCATGTGCCGTGGCGGTGCACTTTATTAAATGTGTAAACAAGGCATCACACCTTCATTTAAATTAGAACATGGATATATTTAACATGGATGACATTATGTGAGAATACCAATAAAAACATGGATGCCATTATATACATGTAGCTGAAAAATTGTTGAGTGTGGAGATAAACAATCAATAATCTCATAAAAACAAAGCAAATACAGAGGACAAGTTTGACTTTGATGACATATTATGCTAGAAATACTGCCCTTGAAAATTTTAATTCCACCACTTTTAACTTCAGATGAAATATCAGAATGTGATATGTTGGATTTACATTTAGTGCAAAAGTATATTGAGCAAAGATGAAGGTCAAAATTGATTTAAAGTTGATGGTATTTGTCTTTTCAAAGTTACTGTCCTTGAATTGTTAGATTTTAATAATCATTGTTAAAGTGAATGATAATTGTATTATGGGTCAGTACAAGGAATTCTTGAGGAGATGAGCAGTAGGGAAACAAACAAATTGTCTTCTCAGAAAGACTTACTGTAGTTTCATCATTTTTTGTCGATCATCAATTTTCGTGGATTTTGTTGTTGACTTCATACATGAATTCAAATGTTCAACGAAATGTTATAATTACCTATATATGTTAAATATAAAACATTCATCCATGAATTCAAATATCCTAGAATCTAAGCATCTTTGCTTGAACCGAAGCACCTACTGAAAACCATGGAATTCCATGACCAGGAATATTAATGAAACCAAAGTAACTATTTTCAGTAAAGCTTCTCAAGAAAATACAGCTTTGCCCCATCCATCTCACTGTGTTGTACTGTTATTGCTTCTTGCTGGTTTACACCAGTAAAATCAACACAACCACCAACAGCCATAAAACAGATTTGTAATGTTAGACAAGCTAGATGGCAACATTTAAAAAGACATAACTTTCATATTTTGGAAGACACATTATTTCGTTTTGGTGTTCAAATTATAATGCATTTACAGTTAATATAAAATCATACTTTTTGTTGTAGTGAAATGGTCAAGAGAAGATAGCATTATTGTAAGAAATCATTTTAGGGACTTTGTATATCAGACTGCCATCTGCTCCACAAATGAGAGACCACTGCAAAGTAAGCATTTGTAATGAATACATGTAATGTAAATATATATAGAATGGAAATGATTACATGAAGGTTGTGAGATAAGATCGTAATGAATTTTATTATGATCTCCCTTAGTTTACCAAGGTTGTGATTAAGGGCTAATTATATCCCCACAAGGATAGGGGGTATACTGTTTTACCCTTGTGTGTCATTCCATCCGTCTGTCCATCATTCCATCTGTAACACCTTTCTGTTTGCCATATCTCAAAAATTATACAACTTAACATCTTAGAATTTTGTACATAGCTTTATATGGATGAGATGTATTGTGAGATGCAATTTCAGATCCATCGGACATCTACTTCCTGTTTGCCGAAAACTTAGAATTTTTCGTATGCAGTGGTCAGATACAACATTTTTCGTAACATATTTCTCAGCAACTATACATCACAGGCTACTGATATTTTGCATGAAGATTTATATAGGTATGATGTATTTAGGGATGCATTTTCAGATCCATTGGACAACTTCCTGTTTGCTGAGAACTTGGACGTTTAGAGCGGGGGTATCACTAGTGAGCATTGGCTCACAGATTCCTTGTTTTCATTAAAAATAATTTGGAATTAAATGTTTATAGGACATCTTTGGTTTCTTTTGTAGGCAAAGAGGCCATTCTTCAATTTCTCGCAACAACTAACTTACAGAGCATCAGAGGTTTAACTGCACATGAACAATACACCAAAGTCAGAACAAAGCTATTTAATGACAGACTGTGAGAACAAAAACAGCAACATCCATGACAAAAATGTCAGGAACAAAGTAAAAGCAATAAACAGATTTTAGATCTACAGTTGAAGCTGATACATTACCCTATTGTCTGTCCATTTGTTGTCATTTTTTGTCATCACATTTCCTTCTAAGTTAACGAGAAGATTTGCATGAGACTTTACCGGAATGATTTCCTAGTGATTTAGTTGGTTCTAATGAATTTTATGGAGTTCAACCCCTAAGGAGCCATGACTTAAAAAGTCATCACATTTCCTCCTAGGTCATTGATTGGAATTTGATGAAACTGAACAAGAATGATCCCCTAGTTTCCAAGATTTCTGAATGTCACTTTCCTTTTTATTCTTTGAGCAGAAGGGTTAAAGCTTGAATTGAGACATGGTCTATGTCTTTGAGGTCAAAAGGTCAAGGTCACTGGCCTGAATGAATACTTATATTTTACAGTTTATAGCTCTACTGAGCTTATGTGATACCCTGTCGTCTATCCATCTGTAAACTTAAGGTTCTTTGCATGGAACAGATTTTGATAAAACTCATAAAATGAGCTGGTAGTGGTCTAGATGGTACAAATCCAATTTTATTGGGTTCTGACCCCTAGGGGTCGAATAAGGGGCCACACCCTTAAAACTTGTAATAGCATCTCCTGAGGTAATGAATGGATTTTGATCAAACCTACCTAGAATGATTCCCTAGTAGTTTAGTTGGTCTTAAATTTTCATAGGGGTCTGACCCTCAGGGGCCCAGTTAACTGCCACATCCCAAAAAGTTTGTTATTTGCCTCTCCTCCTAGGTTATAAGTTGCATTTTGAGGAAACTTACTATGAATGATACCTGACTAGTGTGATTGGTTCAAATAAGCTATCATGGTGGTCCTACCCCTAAGGGCTTAGTAAGGGTGAACCCTAAAAAATTGTTATTGCATCTCTTCCTACATTATTGGTTGGATATTGATAAAACTTACTCAGAATAATCCCCAAGTGGTCTAGTTGGTTTTATAAATTTTTATGGGGGTCAGAACTCCAGTTCCCACTTAGGGGCCAAGCCCTAAAAAGTTTGGTATCACAACTTCTCCTAGGTTTTTGGTTGTGTTTTGATGAAACATACCCAGAATTTTCCCTTATTGGTCTAATTAGACCTTATAAATTTTCATGGGGGTCCGTTCCCTATGGGCCTATTTAAGGGCCACCCCAAAAGTTCTCCTAAGGCAATGGATGGATGTTGATAAAACATACAGCATAATCCTCTAATGGTGTAGTTGGTCCTAATGAATTTTTATCGGGGTCAGACCTCTAGGGATCCCATTAGGCACTTCAAGTTTGTTGTCCCATCTCCTACTCCTAGGTATTTGGTTCGATTTTGATGAAACTTATGCAAATTGATCCCCTAGAAGATTATTTATTCTAATGAATTTCATAGGAATTGACCCAGTTAATGGCCATCCCCAAAAAAGATTATTATTGCATCTCCTTCTATGTCATTGGCTGGATTTTGATAAAACTTTCTCAGAATAATCCCCTAGTGGTGTAGTTTGTCCTTATGAATTTTCATGGGGCTCTTGACCCAGTCTGACAAAGTAAGAGGCAACCCCTTAATAAGTCTGTCATTGAATCTTTTCTCAGGTTTTTGGTTGGATTTTGGAGAAACTTTCCCAGATTGATCATCTGGTGGTCTAGTTGATCCTTATGAATTTTCATAGGTGTCTGACTGTAGGGGCCAAGTAAGGGTAATCACATCTCCCAGGTTATTAGTTGGAATTTGATGAAACTTACTCAGAATAATCGTCTAGTGCTTTAGTTGGTGCTAATGAATTATCATGGGTGTCCTACCCCTACAAGCCCAGTCAGGGACCACACCCAAAAAGTAATGATGACATCCTCCTATGTTATTGGTTGGATTTTGTTGAAACTGACCAAGAATGATCCCCTAGTGTTGTAGTTGGTCCTTAAAAAAATCCATCCTTAGGGGCCCAGTAAGAGGTCACATTCAAAAGAGTATGTTATTGCATTTTCTCCTAAGATACCAGCTGGATTTTGATGAAACTTGCCCTCAATGATCCCCTGATGTAGTTTGTCCCAATTCTTATGTGGACAAGTCCCAAGGAACAAAGTTAATGCTATGCCTAAGTAAATTTTAAGAATTTAATTATTTCTGCATATGTCAGTAGAGCATCAGGTCCTCTTGGACCTTTCATGAACATGCTGTAACCTACCTACAGGTGGGGATACTCATTTAAATTTCACTTTAAATAATATAATCATGTTGTCATGAATTCTTAAAATGCTTTATGTACATCTCTGAGAAATCATAGTTACTTTTTAAATTGCAATAATGTCTTAAATACTGGGAGATTGTTTCAATAAATGTTAAAATATTGCTGTATGATTTGTTTTCTGTCAACTTATGTAGATTAACCTGAGGAAACTAGGTTCTGTTAAAGGAAAAATCTAGATTTAAATTTAGTTTTGCTCAACGACTTCTCCTGTGGTTTGTCTTGTTTTTCAACAGAAGTCATCATTTTATGATTGGTTTTCAGAATTATTGTAAATGAATGAAAAATACTAGGTAAGGTCAAATATTCAACAGAAATATTTTTGAAGTGAAATAGGACTGCAAATGAAGTCTGAAAGATTCATGAAAGAGAAAACTTGTGTGCACTAAGACCAAGAATCTTACTGAAGCTGCCTTGCTGAGAGGCCAATATACATTGTATATATCACAAGGCCAGGCACTCCTATATTCAATTTTCAAGGGGAAGACATTGTTTTTGTACTTTCTGTCCACCTGTCTGTCATAAAATCTTGTAAACACTTCTCCTTCTATATGGCTTATTTATAGGATAGACTTGAAACTTTGCAAAATGCTTCATTGCCATTTAAAGATATGCATATTATCTAGACGTGAGGATCCAATTATTTTCCTAAAAGTTACAATGGATCTAAGCGGAGTGGAAGGTGTAAAATAGCTTGTGAACACTCCTCCTCCAATATTGCTTATCTGATAGATTTGAAACCTTGTACAATGCTTCATTACCATTTGAAGATGTGCATATCGTCAGGATATGAGGATCCAATTATTTTTGTGCAAGTTGTAGTAGATCGAAGAGGTGGAAGGTATGAAATAGATTGTGTAGGCTTATCATATAGCCTTGAAACTTTGTACAATGCTTCATTACCATTTGAAGATGTAACTACCATCAGGATTTGATGATTCAATTATTTTTGTCTAAGATATAGTGGATCTAAGAGGGGTGAAAGGTAAAAAAAATATCTTGCGAACTCTTCTCCTCATACATCACTTATCACATAGCCTTGGAAACCTTGTAAGATGCTTCATTACCTTTTGAAGATTTGCATGGTGTCAGTATATGAGGATCCATATATTTTTGTACACTTATAGTGGATCCAAGAGGAGTAGAAGGTATAAAATAGCTTGTAAACACTTCTCGTACATCAATTATTGCATAGCCTTGAAATATTGTACAATGCTTCATTACCTTTGTAATGCCCATATCATCAGTATATGAGGATGGAATTATTTTTGTACAAATTATATTGGATCTAAAAGGGGTGGTAGCTTATGAATGCTTCTCCTCATAAATCACTTAACGCATAACCTTGAAACTTTGTACAATGTTTCATTGCTAATTGAAAATGTGCATATTATAAGGGAATGAAGATCCATTAATTTTTTAAAACGTTATAGTGGATCTAAGAGTGGTGGAGGATATAAAATAGCTTATGAATGCCTTTCCTCCTATATTGCTAGTTGCATCACCCTGAAACTTTGTACAATGCTTCATTTCCACTTGAAAATGTGCATTTCATCAGGATCTGAAGTCCATTAAAAGTTTCACTGGATTTCGTTGGATCAAGGACGTAGAATTGCTTATCAATACTTCTCTTAGAAGGCTTATTACATAGCCTTGAAATTAAATTTTACAATGATTCATTACCATATGAAGATGTGCATATTGTCAGGATATGAGGATCCAGTTATTTTTGGACATTATATAATTGTTGTAAGAGGGGTGGAGATTGCAAAACTTCTCCTACATGGCTCATCACTTAACCTTGAATCTTTGTATGTTGCCTCATTACCACTTGGAGATGTGCCTATCATCAGGATATATGATAATCCAAACATTTTTGTAAATGTTGCAGTAGAAATATTCTGAATCTGTATAATATTAATTTGGGGAACAAGGGAGACATTTGTTTTTACTAAAAACAAGATCTAGTTTACATTATATATGATGCAACTGTGAAAATTAAGCACATAACCATTCGTTCTGTCTCTGTGTTAAACTGAAATGGTAAAAACTGCAAGGAAACAATGGTCAACTTAAATCACAAAAATATATATTGGTCTCCCTAAACTATGCAGAAAGATTACAAATGAAGGTCCACTTAAGCCATATATTGCAAATTATATATAAGGTCCACTTAAGCCATATATTGCAAATTATATATACTGGTCTCCCTAAAGAATACGTAAGGATTACACATTTTTAGGGAGACCGATTTTTTTGTATATTTTTTATGCTCACCGTTATGTGGAATTCATTGGCACAAGGGCAAATTTGATACTCTTTTACTAAAAGAAATGCTATTTGTTTCTTGAAATGTGCAAGGATTAGAGAAATGTATATTGTCCCCTTAAGCCAGATTTTATAGGATGGTCTACCTAATGTAGAAATCAGATATATATATATATATATATATATATACATATATATATATACATATACATATATATATATATGTATTATATATATATATATATAGTCCCGTGGGAATCCTGGTTAGAATAGGTCCTCAGTACCCCTTGCTTGTCGTAAAAGGCGACTAAATGGGGCGGTCCTTCGGATGAGACCGCAAAAACCGATGTCCCATGTCACAGCTGGTGTGGCACGATAAAGATCCCTCCCTGCTTAAAGGCTGTAAGCGCTGAGCATAGGTCAAAATTTTACAGCCCTTCACCGGCAGTGGTGACATCTCCATATGAGTGAAATATTCTCGAGAGGGACGTTAAAAAATATTCAATCGATCAATATCTATATAATTCCTTTTACTTCAGGTCAAGCAGTACGACATATTGAAAGTCATCAAAAATTTGACAACTTTTATTTTGAAACATCAATCTATAAAAAGATATAAAACTGCTTCAGAGATCATGGGGTTGTGATAATAGAAGGACCAACTGGTTGTGGTAAAACAGCGGCGGCCACACATTTATTATTAAGCTGCGATGACTTGAAGGAGACAGATATTCTAATGGCAACACAATACAGCAATTTATATCAACACAGTGGCAAGAATAGCTCTTAAGTCATTTATCTGGTAGATGATATGGATATTGACACGTCTGATTCGCAGAATTGGCTAGCGGCTTTCGAAATGCTACATAACAAAATGAATGATTCAGAAACCATACATCACTTCAAACGGAAACATCACAAAATTCGCTTGGTTGTAACAACATTTCATGTTCCATCACAATTTCTCGGCAACCCCTTATTTTCAGAAGAATTAGTAATTAATGTGCCGGAATTAAGTAAGAGAGGAAAAATTAAGATTTTACAAAAACAGATCAAATATGCGGGAAAATACCTGTACGTCAAATCTGAGGATCTCAATAAAGATTTCCAAGAAGAAATTGATAAAGCAAGAACTTCTCTCGGATTTCCACTTGTTGCTCAATTGTACGCAAGAGAAGAAAAGTACCGTAGAAGCGGGATAAACTTTTTCAAAAATCCGAAAATATTATTTTAAAAATCATTCAAAGAGTTTATTGACAACGATGAAACTAACAGCTTACTTGCGGCACTCATAACTGTGTATCTTCGCGAGCTTTTTGAAGGAGAAGATATACCAGGTGATATTGCAAGTGCGAAGCTGCGTGAACGAAATACATGTGAAAAAGCCATAAATCCACATGTCGTTAAAACATTAGATTTGAGATTTAATGATAAGTCTAATTCTGCAAAGGAACTGCAGGGAATTTTCTTCCTGAAGACACCTTTAGGTTTTGTCACAATCTTGTTCGTGATTCCGTAGGTGCATTTCTGTTTGAGAAGTATTTCGAAACTGTTGTTGTGCATTTTCCAGTATCTGCAATTGCATACGAAACACACAAATTTTCAGATTTTAGTGACAAGCAATTCACTTCTATCGCCGCGAGATTTATCTTTGAAATGAAGAAAGGAAATATGGAAGAGTTGTGTACATGTTCGGTTCTAAAAAATGCGAACTTTCTGAATATCATGGATTCAAAATTAAAGGAAAACAAAAGTACATTGAAAGGAATCTTGAACACGTTTGATAGAAAGTACCATCATTTACCGCTGACGTATTGGTGTGGCCGATTTGGATTGTTGAAATTTTCTGAAATGTTAAAATCGTTCGTAGACGAACTCATCCCGGGTCGGCGATTTATAAATCGTTACTTTGTTCTGCTCGGTGAATTTTCCACTACAACACCTAAAAATCTTAACAATAAATTACAGCATATTCAAAATTCGTCAGAAATAAGGAAAATATTATTCTCGGATCGGCCAAGTTGCATTCATGAAATTATTTCATCCAACATGCAAAATGAGGATGTGAAAGCAATCCTTGAAGATCTTGTAAAAGACGGAAGGTCCGTGGATGTTTATGACAAAAATGAAAAAAAAAACCCTCTTTTAATGATCGCAGTGCTTTGCGATAAAAAGAGAAAATCAACTATAGATTTAGTATTGGAACACTAAGATTTAATAAAGGTGGACAAAAATAACTATTCTGTGTTTCATCATTGTGTTGCAGCCGACAAAGATGACATGAGTTGTTCACAAATTCTTATGAACCTTTGACAGCTCTCGGGAAAATGCAAAACGATCCGAAGGAGAAGGATGTCTTGCGTATTAAAAGTTATTCTGGACTGACGGTACTTCACAGAGCTGCGATAGTAACAAGATACAAAGTATGCAGATCTTGCTTGGTTTTGATGAAGATCTTTGCAAAGAAGAGAGAACTGATGATGAAACTGGTAAATCCCCAATATACAATTTGATGAAATACTTGAGAGGAAATGACGTTTTGGTAGAACTTGAACGTCTATTACGAGTTTGCATGCTACAACTGTATGGCTGTTCACCATATCATAAAAAGAAAGATGACAAAATTGCTTGGGAAAAATGACAGAGGACAAATCCAGTAGTCATAAAAAATTAATCCAGATAGTAAGAGCAAATCCGGATTAAGAAGAAATTATTGAAATCATTGAATTTGTGTTTGACGATGTACCAGAGAATGTTGAAAGATGCGATATCAAATTTGATTCTTTGCCAGAAAAAATGTCTTCAAGTTTGTCGGTGCTTTACAAAAAAGCAACCCAGTGTTTAGGAAATAAAAACATTAGTTAAAACTGAAGCACTTTGAAATGGGAGGTTATGAATACATGCTATACATACATACATTCTATGGTCGTTATAGCGATCTAGTTCGTCAATACAACCTCGCATTGGGTCAAATGCTGTCTGACGTGTTTCATACCGATTGTTAAGCCGTTCTTGGCACACTGATTTGACTGCGGATAACTCCGTTTACCTGATCAGGATATGGGGCTCACGGCGGGTGTGACCGGTCAACAGGGGATGCTTACTCCTCCTAGGCACCTGATCCCACCTCTGGTGTGTCCAGGGGTCCGTGTTTGCCCAACTATCTATTTTGTATTGCTTATAGGAGTTATGAGATTGATCACTGTTCGTTATCTTCACCTTGCATGCACATACTTGTGTATAATTTTGCAGTGAGAAAATTAACTGGTTTCCGTCTTCAGCTAGAACTAAAATTTTCCAACAATTTCCAATTTTCACATATGACTGATATTTTTACAAAGATTAAAATTCCTCGGAATTTTTATGCGGTGTTGAAATACTTTGTTAGAGCTCTAGACAATAAGTATTCTGTTCTTTAGCATTCGTTACGTCTTTGCATGTATAAATTGTTTTAATTGTGTTTAGATAAATTAGTTACATGTATCATAACAAATCTTAATATTATCCCAGAAGCAAACTAAAACCTTTTCATATTATTCATCGTTAATAAAACATTTGTTTCGGAATATACTTTCTTATTCGTTTTGATGAGTGGAATTGTAATTATAGGTTATCATTTTGATCGATAGAATTTTCCAGTGAGCGATAATCCCCTTTGCTTCTTGTTTTGGTGGATATTCTAACTTACTACTCTTCCAGTGTAAACTAAAACTCATGAATCTATATTGTACAAACCTAAATGGCAGAGTGAAGTGAATTTAAGGTCGTTCAGAATATAGGCGTTAGGTCGATGAGGAACAAAGTTCGTTTTCAATTCGTGGTCTTGCCTTGGCAGCGCCAAACTTAGTAATTAGAAGTAAGAGTCGCAGGTCTTTCAAATGAGTCATAAAAACCGATATTTCGTGTCACAGCAGGCGTGAGCAAAATGCCTCACTGCTACAGCTCTGAGCAACTCTGTGGATAGGTGTTACACCCAAAATCGTCTCCATACCACAGCGTCGCCGGCGACGATTTGGGAAGACATGTCACCCCAAATCGTAGCCCGGCATCCCAAATCGTCGCTCGGGTGACGATTTGGGACACGATTGCACTATCATTAGGGTGACGATTTGGAATGTACTGTTGTACACCCCAAATCGTCGCCCGTCCTAAATCTTCGCCTGGTAATATTTTATTGACGATTTAAGGATAGCACAGAGGTTATTCTATTGTACCCCTTCTTATATGAGGGTACATAGGTTTCACCTGGTCTGTTTGTCTGTCTATCTGTACCCATATCTCTAGTGTTTGTCGACCTATTGGACTGCAGTTTTGTATATGTAGATTACAAGTGACCCTCTGACATACCTCCCCAAAAATTAGAATTCTTAAGTGAGAGCTTAAAGCGCCACGAGCTGCGCACATTTTCAGCAACTCTGCAATATATCTGGTGTTTGTGAACCGATATGTGGGTTACATGTGTTCCTGGCATGTGCTTCCCGTCAAATAAAATATCTTGATCGCGAGCTCAAAAACACTTCGAGTTGCAATCATAGAGAACTATTTTCGACTGTCAGTCTGGTGTTTGTAAACCGATTGAGCTAAAATTTTGTATGTAAGTTATATGGGACTAAGCACATAGCTTTAATCTATTTGTTTGTTTGCTTGTTTTTTCATTTACATATTTAGAGAGAATGACCCTACAACAAAAGGCAAAACGATTTATTCTCTCTCTCTCTCTCTCTCTCTCTCTCTCTCTCTCTCTCTCTCTCTCTAGGGCTGGACGAAAAAAAAATCATATAGAATATAGGCAACAATGACAATAGTAACAAAACCACTACCAACCAAAACAACAATAACAAATACTGTGATCATAAAAAATCTTTTTAAAATATATACAACAGAACAAGTAGAAGAGGAAGTAAAAGATTAAAATGTCATGCTTGTAAGGTCCAGATAACCTTTCATGGTCATAGCTGGACCACAGAAGAAGAAGAAGAAGAAAGAAGAAGACAGAGGAGAGGAGAAGGACTTAATAAACACAGCCAGTTTCTATATAAATGATGTTTCCAGATAGTTGCAGCAAGGGGAAAGCTAATTTGGGGTGTAAGGTTATGCCCAAATAGTCGCCGGAGATGATTTGGAACGGGCGACGATTTGGGGTGTAAAAGATCGGTCTGAATATATCGTTGGAACTTCACCTACAACTTCTGACGTCGCAATATAATTGGACAAAGTCTCGAAGGGACGTCAAACAAACATTTTTTTCTATATTTGACGCCATGAATTAACTGTCTTTTCCCCACATCCCACAAATAGAAAATAATATGCACAGTTTTAACAGTTGTTAACTTTGAAGGCATACACTATTTTTGAAGAATGTATTGATGCAGTTTTATTTCATTTAGATATGAATGAATTTCAACTATATTTTTTAAAAAATAAACAAATTTCAACTATTTCAACAATGATATGCATTTGTATTTTCCACACAAGACATCATAATAAAGAGCGTGTTTCACAAAAGCGGTAATATTCCCAAATCGGAGCTTTGTGCCTGGTATTTAAACACCAGTAACGTAGAACTTACCTTCATCCCTATTTAAACTCTTAATATGTATTTGCCTGTAGGATTCCCCTGTATTAAAGACAAGTCCATCTTCGCTAGCTAAGGGTTTACGATCCGCTCCGCTTCTCTACAAACCCTTGGCAGATTTAGTGCGATTTTCGTAACTTTAAGTGGCGCTTTGAGTGGCGCCCTCTAGCGGATGGAGAAAACAACCCTGTTTGGATTACATCATGCTTATCCAATAAAAATGCGTGTTTCAGCTACTGTTTAAAAGTTGTTTAGAAATGGCTGCGCTCGTTGTTTAGAAATGGCTGCGCTCAGAGAGTAACGCAATGTGGTATGCAAATCATTCAAAATATCAATAATAAATTTAAGTATCTCTTACTTGCATAAATCAGTGAGAATATTATTTAGAAAATAAACATGTGTGAACCCATGAAATATATGTAATCGTTGAGTCTGCGTCTAAAAATAACCCCACGTGTGTAAGGTGAATTCCAAGTTGAGGAAAAATAGCTCTGACGCAACTCTCTAAATCTGAGATAGATGACCATAAAACAATGAATTACAAGAGATGTTTGATATTAAACTGATGGTACGGTACTGTAGTAAATAAAATGCACTTCTTTACGCAGATACGAGTCTGAACTGCCCACGTGACATCATTGGTTTGGATATGTACATGATACACGGTCGAGTGACAGTTGCAGGTATCTAAATTCCTTTGTTTTGCACGTGATCTAACGTAACACGTTCTCGGATTGAGCAGTGGATTTTCCCTGCGTCCAATCATATGCTGCAAGTTGATGCTACGAATCTGCCAAGGGTTTGTAGAGAAGCGGAGTGGATCGTAAACCCTTGGCTAGCGAAGATGGGGCAAGCCTAACACAGTTTATGTGTCAATACATTACAGTCTAAGCATAATTTTTGAAATCGTGAAAATTGAATTGTTTTATTTTTTTCTAAGTATTGGACACAATGTATAGGGTTACGAGTGTATCAAATATATTCTATACTTCTACGTTTTAGAAGCTCTTATATACTCGGATGTATTAATTAAAGAATCCATCTTGCTAGAACATCTAAAAGGCCATATCAAATTGCATACTGGCTGTAATGGAAATGGCCATGACTCGTTGCAGTGCATAAAGACACAAGCATGTAGACATTTACCAATTTATTAATAAATACAGAAATATATTGTGCATTCGGGATATACAGAAATGGACAATGCTCGGCCACATGTGAATGTTAACTTGGGGTAACTGGGGAGTCGTCCAGTGTGCCAGTTTAATTTAACTTGTAAGGGGTACACTGGGGGCCCGAGTAAAACATTCAGTGCCCAGACCCGAACGGACGCCAGCGTTCTAAGGAGGTAAGCGAGACCCGCCCTTTTCACCCTGTCTCGGGCAGTGCTACCTGGTTTGTAGATAATCATGTTGGACATAAGCCCCTAACATTCGCCATCCTGTAGCATCCCCTCACTGAAGTGAGGTGGATGTGGCCCCAACCGTCCCCGGTGGTTGCCCTACTATTTGTTTACTTGTTTTAACTTCGAAGACTTTTAGACCTTAATCTGTAAATTCCCCCCTGCTTTAGAAGCAGGTGGGGGAAGACACCCAGGTATTAGAGCAGAAACAGTCATCACCTACCAACTCCCCAGTTTGGCATTAAGGAGGTAAGTGGGACTCGCTCTTTTGACCTGTCTCCTGCAGTGCTACTTGGTTTGTAGATATCATGTTGTACCATAACATGTATCAGCCTGTAGCATCACCTCATTGGAATGAGGTGGATGTGGCCCCAACCACCCACTGTAGCAGATTAATTTGCTGACTTTTTTAACTGCTAAGACGTTTAGTCCTGTAAATTGCCTCCTGCTTTAGAAGCAGGTGGGGGGAGAGACACCAAGGTTTTGGAACCTAAACAGTCATCGCATACCATTAACGACTCCCCAGTTCGGCCACAGACATTGGGACAAACAATGTTCCCCACAAAAGCTGAACAATCAAAATACTGAGTGAAACTCAACAAAACACGACTAGCCTAAATGAGTTACCCGACAAATCACAGTACTTGAAGCTAGAGTTGCACAGGAGTTACAGTGAGCACACTAAAGTGCCAAACAGCAGGGTCGTAAATTAACCTTCAATTTGGAGGAGGCAGGAAATTAGGCGGGGGCCTGGGCGGCCCCCAGACGCTGAGCACATTTTGTGCACACTGAACACGTTTCGTGCAAAATCCTTGATTCTAGGGCCTTCTAAGATGTTACTTGACTAACTCATTCTAAAAGAAAGATTTGGAATGCTTTTTAAGGGAGGTATCATGTTCTTAGTTATTGGAAACAACATAAATTCTAATGAACTTTAAATTTTAATTTTTTTTGGCTCAAAAGTTGGAGGAGGCAGCTGCCTCCTCCGCCTCCATGTAATTTACGGCCCTGAACAGCTGCTACAATGCACGAACATGTAATAATCGTGATGCTGATAAGATCAAAAGCCACTTGAATATGTTGAAAAATAATTATTTCCCAAGTCTGACAGGTGAGTGCCATCTGTTCGGAACAATACAATCCAGTAGCCATGATGACGTGTCCAATAAACCAACCAACCTCCTCACACCGGAAATGGTGACGCCTTCATATGAATGAAACAATATCGAGTGTTAAACAATATTCAAGACAGGGAGGATGTAAAATCGAGAGAGCCTCTTTATTCGGAAACAGGTTAGGGCCAACTTCAAATTATGCGAAAAATAACACGAATGCAAGGTGAAGATAACGAACAGTGATCAATCTCATAACTCCTATAAGCAATACAAAATAGATAGTTGGGCAAACACGGACCCCTGGACACACCAGAGGTGGGATCAGGTGCCTAGGAGGAGTAAGCATCCCCTGTTGACCGGTCACACCCGCCGTGAGCCCCATATCCTGATCAGGTAAACGGAGTTATCCGCAGTCAAAATCAGTGTGCCAAGAACGGCTTAACAATCGGTATGAAAAAAACAATGCATTATTAAAAGTATTTTACAGTTATAAATCAAATTCCCTGATGAGGCAGCAAAATCGTTTAATATATCTGTTTAGCAAAGGGCAACTAAAGTTTTCCCGATTTATTTTTGTACACACGAGATCCACGTGTTTCAGCTGACGCTTAAGTTGCTGCTTGAGAAGGTAGCCATGACCTTTTCAGGAAAATGTTTTAAAACGGGTCTATGACAACTTATCAAAAAACAACTCATCGAAAATTCGTCGATACGACAAGTCATAGAATGGACATCTCATAGATACGACAAGTTATCGAAACTAGTCTGGAAAACATACATGAATGATATTTTTTGTTTATGTTTTCATTAACTTGTCGTTCAAAGAGTTGACCGTTACCGTTTAAAAACTGAAATTTTATAGCGTGTGTTGTGATTTTTCGAATTGTTTTATTACACATTTTCACAAATGAATTATCTATTGTCGTTATATAATTCAATTCAAATGTGAAAGTTTGGAAAAGGTTCCGGTTTCCACACTAAAATAAAATGTATGTACTTTCGAACTCACGAACAAAGTTCTTGATTTTCTAAGCGGACAATGAATGTGATGATTCGCCTACTTTTACTTCAATTACTACATGACTTGTTGCTAGCACAAAGCAAATGTCGCCGTTAGTAATGTTGATCAATTGATTTCAATATCCACGCAACATACATAGAATTATCATAATATTATTACTAGCGGTGGTTTATCTTTTGCTGAGGAAACTCGTCCCTTTTGCGTAATTCGTAACACCGAAATTCACAATGTGAAGGGATGAATATGCCATGTAGACTTGATGGGCTTGGTAAGTTGGCAAGGGTGGATCAAGAGGGGGGGGGGGGGGGGTCCTGGGGGGTCCGGACCAAACAATTTAAGTTTTTCAATTTTAACGAAACTTTGAATTGAAAGGATATGAAAGGTGGATACTTACATGTAATTACATCATTCAAATTTATCAACACCAGTGTATCATTTAATTCTAGGATAAATAAGACGAAGCACTGATATATATTTGTGAAATTTTCATCAGATTCAAGCTAACGTCACTTAAGAATTCTCTAAAAAGTAGATACATGTATGTACCATAAAAGTTTTGTTTAAGAAGCAGACAATTTAAAAGTGAAAAAGAAATGTCAGGTCGTGAGGAAATGCTCATAATGCAGGATTTTGCACCATATACTGCAGACCTTCCAGGAGAGTAACCTTCAAATCATTTTTTTTATCATTATTTAAAATCAAATCAGCATATAGCGATATTAATGACTAGAACTTGGTAAACAAGTAGTACTGTGGAATCATTTTAACGTAGTTCCACCCTCCTGTGACGTCATAAGATTTCGCAGTCAATGATTTAATAAGATTTATGCATGACAGGAACATAAATTTTGTTGGAATCTTTTTCAATAGTTATTGTTAAAAATGTTGTTAACCATAAAATATTTAAAAAGTCTAAGTTTTATATGAATAACCAATTATATGTTTCAAAATATTGAATCCAGGGGCAATAACTCTGTTTCCATTAAGTCATTCATCAAGTCTATTATGCAATATATTTCCTTTATTTTTACAAATATTTTGTATATTTTTTAAAGACACAGTTTCATGAAATTGTTATGAATATCGTTATATTGTTATAACCAGTTTTTGTGAAATTTTGATAATGCTATTTAAGGAAAATTTTATTAATACCATAACATACTTATTTTATCATTTTTATTTGTTACTAAGATATATTATTTGAAGAATCAACAATCAAATCTAAGATTGAATCTATAATTGTAAAAGGGTGGAATTACCTTAATTCGTGGACCAATGTTCGTGGGTAAGCAAAGTTTTTCTAGTTCGTGGGGGCATAATTTCGTCGGTAAGCGATACAATGCCACTAAAAGAGATAACTCTACTTGATTTAAAAATAATGTTGAAGGACACGTAAATTCGTGGGTAAGAGTGACCCACGAAATCCACGAACAATAATGATTTCACAATAAATTAGTACAGCATTTTCATGTATAAACTGTCTCAAGATCTCCCTAAGATGTTATGTACACAAGCAAAAAGGTGTAAATGGGATGGGGTGGAGATTGGGAAAAGTAGCTAAACGATCAAGTGCTAGACCCCCCCCCCCCCCCCCCCTTCACAAATTCCTGGATCCGCCTATGGTTGGAACATTTGTTCAAACATCGTTCGTGATACTCTCAATTAAATAAACAAACAAATCGTAACTATCGTACAAAGACCAACGGCAATCAATATAGATATGAATGACTCCACAAATTACTGTGGAATCATTAGAGTTCGTGGTGGCTCAATTTTCGTGGAATTCGTGGGTATCCCTCACCCACGATTTTACATCCTCAACGAATAAAGATAACTAGTATACAAGAATCTTACAAATATATATTTCCACGAAATTACGTCCCAACGAACCCGTAAAAATTCAGCATGAAAATTGGCCCCCACGAATTTAAATGATTCTACAGTACTAATGATTTGAAAATTATAAAAAAAATTAGATTAAATAAAATTGAAACAAGAAATTGCCCCATTCAAACAATTCACAATTGCTCATGGAAAATATATCTTTATATTTTGAATAGTCAACATTTTAATAGTATTTTACAAGAAAAAAATGCACTGTGCATTATATCCATGAAATAGAATTTCATACTCTGTATGATGCCGTGAAAAATGTTAACACACCGGGACATTCAGTGGACACGTCGTCTTATACGGAGAGCATTCAGATTCAAGGCTGACAGAGAAACTACAACTTCAAAGGCGCCGACTATCGATTACAACGCCGTTATCTTATAGATGTTTTGCACACTCGGTGCCGCCATATTTAATAACCTAATTATATATGCGTGTCAAAGGTCATAGGGGAAAAAACGACGTAATCATGGACGCAGCCTTTTGACAAATCAACGATGTATGCTTTCCCCCACAAAGTTTTTAATGATTTATCTCTTATATTATGATAGAATTTGTTTACATAATAGATAAAGAGGACCAAAGGTTTACTTTAGCATATCTTTTATGGAAAAGTTCCTTTCTAGAATTTCTAAGAGAAACTATTTATTGGCATTAAAGTTGCTTTTCATACCCATGTTTGAAGATTCCATTTCATAATAAACAATCATTTTTACACTAAAAATCTTAATTCTGAATTGTACAAAAATGTAAAATTTCGATAATAGAGTCTACCCCTCTACCGACTACTGGACCCATTGTATTGTGATGTTTTTAGGGACGGGGGGGTATTCATTATTAATGGTAATTTTACAAAGAAAATAGATTATAATGCATTACAACAAATCACGGCAGTATTATCCAGGCACATCATAGCGTCCCTATGATCTATACAGATAATATTTTTAAAAAGAAAATTTTACAAAAAAAAAGGGGGGGGGGACGAGATTATACGCACGACGACAAATTTTGAAAATCACTTGTAGTCTATATAGTTAGTGAAAGTCAGGAATAATTCAGGGCTTTTCCAACCCCTTTCTCTCCTTACACTCGTCAAATATACCTCCATCTCTTTACATTCGTCTAATACAAACCCTCCTTTCTTAGAATCGTCAAATATCCCCTCCTTTTCCTTACACTTGTCTTACACACCCCTTTCTCCTCCTTACACTCGCAAAGAGAAGTCGGTTATTTAAATCAGACTGCTGAAAATGGATTGACTAACAGTTGGGTATTGGGTGGTGAACCTAAATTGCCTGGTTTATTATAATTAGTATCCTTATTATTTGCAATAAAGTTTCTAGCTTTAATATATATATGCCTACATATGTTATACCTAAAAGTGAACTTTGAACTGGTCATTTGTCAAAGTTAGAGATAAATTAAATAATTGTGTAGACATTTCGGGTTTTTTTTTTAAATTGTCAGAAGCTTATAAGATTTAAAATCATACAAATGAAATATATCTCTCACTCTGTCTCATGGGCAAGTAGAAGAAATTTATAATTGGGAAAAGAATATCGTGCGGATAGGAGCTCTAATATAAGCGCGACAGTCGTGCGAATATTGAAAATGATTGGCACGACAATGATGCTGATAGACACTTAAAAAAAACACCAACCAAACAACTCGTAAAACTTACTTCAATCCAAACTTCAAAATCCTTAATTGTGTGAGGGGTGACTTTAATTCATAGGTTCAAACTTAATTACTACTCAGTACTGCATACCACAGAAGAGAGAGAGAGAGAGAAGAGGGGGGGGGTATGCCGATAAATCAAACGACTTTGTCATTTTAAAAGAAAAAAGACACATTGTCAATAAAATTATTGAACTGTAATCACTTCTCTATGCAATGTACTACTTCACTGGGTTAATTTTAGAGAGCTAATGACTGTAATTCGATAGAAAACATCGCAAGTGAAAGTAGCGAGCAGACATAAACAACCATACTTCACCAGCTAAAATTAAACAGATATGAATGAAACATTCTAATCTGCAACTCTTAGTGGTAACTTTAAAGTGTATTTTTTACGAATGTTATATTTTTATCATCTTACATGCTTAAACAAAGTATGTCTCACCCGTAAAATGTTCGTGAGTAGCCGTCGTCGTTCGCTCACATTGAGAAAGGACCCGGATGTAAGATTTTTTCCCCTATGACCTTTTGACCTAGCATGACGTTAGAGTGTGCAAAACATCTATGCATATTTATGAAACGAATAATATAACATACCAATATTTCGGGATTATCGTCGTGTATATGGCACAAAATGTTATTGGTAAGGCTTTTTAAAAACTGTTTACAATCATACACATATAATTTTGATAATAAAAACAACTCTATTTTCATGATTGCTTGCCTGCAATTTCCGCCGCTAGGGCCCCCGTGTATATACAGGTACGCCTACTGTTACCCCAGCATAAGACAGTGGCTATCAATAGCCACCGTCTAAAAAGGTCGGAAACCAGCCTATATATAGACCGAACGTTAAAAATGGCCACTTTGCCTGTAATAATAGCGGAAAAAGAGCGATGTCGAAAAAAAAATTATGAAGCTAGTACCCACCTCCAGCCCCTAGTGCTACCTAATTGCAATGCAGGCATGGTTCAAGATTCCCTTCCGGAAATTTTCTAGACCCGTGGCAATAAGTTGTTGATATCATGGTATGCATTTTGTACCTCTTATCGTCTGCATGGGATTTTATAGGTTAGTTACCAAATAAAAACACCCTTTAAAAAAAGAAAGATTATAATCGAGATTATTTGAGTTTATATCAAATAGTCCGTATTAATTTTGATACACCCTGTAGGTCGGGTCTACGTGACTTTAGCGGCTAGATGGTACAAGTTAATTTGTATGCACTACGTCACACTCGGTACTCCCTGTGATCGAACCCATTCATTACACTTTTTCCAACCGAAGCAGCAACGTGGTTCTTGTATTTGAGGCGGAAACCAAGCACGTGGCCGAAGTTTTTTCTCCCCTTTTTGGATTTATTCCCTACACATAGCTTTTTGACAATTTTTTCCTGCATTAGGAATGCCACCTAAAATACGAGCAGCGACCCAGAGATCCCCGGCCAGGGGGGTCGGGGTGAAACGTAATCGTCGGACAACAGCTCAGCTCCGGGAACGAAGTCCAAATCACACGGCCACACCTTGGACGGATCGAATAGCCCCTGCAGAGGGGCAGCCACAGCCTTCTGAGGAGGTCCCTCGATTCCCAATCGATAATACACCGAATAACCCGGGTGAGTCTTGCAATTTTTTGTTGGACCAAGCGGCATATTTACCCTTGGCTTTACCTTGTCAAATTACATCTACATGCGATGATATCGGCAGTCATGTCCCGCTTAAACTCAAGCAAAAAATATGGGAGGGGGGATTTATTGATCTCTGTCCTACTCAAATCTGCTACGGAATTGGAGCAATTTGAGTCCCACGGGGATTTACAACTTGTCAATGGCAAGCTATGCGTAGTCAAGCGCCAACTTAACTCCTTTTTGAGCATAGAAAAGTGGACATCAGCCTTCATGATTTACATGAGCATTGTACTTCAACATAGTCAAACGGCCCAAGAAATGCTTAAGTACATGGGAGATATAAGGCTTGCAGCTAATCGTTCACAAAATTGGCAAAAGTATGACGACCAATTTCGACTCCGTAAGGCCTCCAAACCTGCTATGTCTTGGGGCAAAATTCACAGCGAATTCTGGTTGATGTACATAAACAACCAATCAAATTTATCTCATCCCTAGAAGGTGTCAAGCGGTTTATAGGTGTCTCAATATATCAAGACTTCATATATCTTACCAATTATTTGTTAAAATCTTTCGTGCTTTAACATCAGTATGTCGCTCGCCTTTTTTTTAAATCATGTCTTATTTTTTCAGCAGCCTTTTCATTGGCATTTTTACGGTTTGCGCAGTCAGTAAGTTTTGTCATCGTCGATTCCACAAGTTTCTCAAAACCAGCTAGGTCAAGCGTTGGTATTTTCACATAGGTCCAAGACCAACCAAACCGGAAAACCCCTAGTTTGTCAAATTATCTGCCCAACACTACTAATTAAGGCATATTTATAGCCCCCTCCCATTACTTATATATTGTTCTTTCCATGCGGATGGCACTCCTTCACTTCAGTACCTAGAAGATATTGGCATGTTGCCCATAGTTGCATGATAAAAATTCATGGCTAACCAGGTTAGAGGTTTGTACATTGGACACAACCATGTCATCAAGGCTACTGAGATTGAGTTGTTCCGAACAGATGGCACTCGTCTGTATGTCGGTCCTGGGAAATCATTTATTTCTCAACAATATCAAGCGGCCTTGGATTTTTTTTTCTTTTTCTTCAAATGTCAAGGTTTTTCTTACCCGCCGCACAAGTAATTTATCATTTCGTGTTTGTTGCTGTTTGCCAATTGTGCGTTTACTGTAATTTTTGTGCAACTCCAGTTTCAAGTACTGTGGTTTGGTCAAATGACTTATTCTTATCCATGTAATTAGGTCTTTCCACCTTTCTGTGGAAAGACCTATTGATATTCTTCTGTTTATTAGGTCTTTCCACCTTTCTGTGGAAAGACCTATTGATATTCTTCTGTTTATTATTATTATTATTATTATTATTATTTTTCCTCCCCGTGATTTTGAGTTTCAAGATTTATCGAAAAGATTTATAGTCCATAAGAATGTACTCCTTAAAAGATTTTGGCAGTTCACCCTGCGTATATGAACTTTGACCCCTCAAGGAGTTATTGCCCCTTTTGCAATAAAAGCTTGTTATCGCTACTCCTCCGAAATCGTACACCGTAAAGATACCAAACCTTCACCAATGTCTTCGACTAGTCAAGGAGACTCTTCAATCTATTCATTGCGAAATGATTCTTCGATCCCTTTTATGAGTTATTGCCCCTGAAAGTTTTTGATTTTTACAAATAATTGAAAAAAATTAAAACCATTTATCCTAGAGACATGGGACCAACTGCATTAGAATCTTCATCCTTTGACCTTTTGATTTATATCAAGGTCAAAGGTCAAGGTCATTCAAAATATGAGAAATTTAGCTCTTTTTATATTTCTTTTGTCTTTCAACATATACTATACATCATTGCATCTTTAGTATGTCCTTTTAAATCTATTTTAAAGATTTAATTCCTGTACCTTAAGACTGACCCCTTTAAAAGTTATTGCCCCTTAGATTATTAACCTTGTTATCGCTACTCCTCCGAAACCGTACACCGTAAAGATACCAAACCTTCACCAATCTCTTCGACTAGTCAAGGAGACTCTTCAATCTATTCATTGCGAAAAGATTCTTCGACCCCTTTTATGAGTTATTGCCCCTGAAAGTTTTTGATTTTTACAAATAATTGAAAAAAATTAAAACCATTTATCCTAGAGACATGGGACCAACTGCATTATAATCTTCATCCTTTGACCTTTTAATTTATGTCAAGGTCAAAGGTCAAGGTCATTCAAAATATGAGAAATTTAGCTCTTTTTAAATCTCTTTTGTCTTTCAACATATACTACATATCATTGCATCTTTAGTATGTCCTTTTAAATCTATTTTAAAGATTTAATTCCTGTACCCTAAGATTGACCCCTTTAAAAGTTATTGCCCTTTACAGTATTAACCTTGTTATCGCTACTCCTCTGAAACCATAGACCGTAGAGACACCAAACCTTCACCAATGTCTTCAACTATTCAAGGAGACTCTTCAATCTATTCATTGCGAAAAGATTCTTCGACCCCTTTTATGAGTTATTGCCCCTGAAAGTTTTTGATTTTTACAAATAATTAAAAAAAATTAAAACCAATTATCCTAGAGACATGGGACCAACTGCATTAGAATCTCCATTTTTTGACCTTTTAATTTATGTCAAGGTCAAAGGTCAAGGTCATTCAAATTATGAGAAATTTAGCTCTTTTTATATCTCTTTTGTCTTTCAACATATACTACATATAATTGAATCTTTAGTATGTCCTTTTAAATCCATTTTAAAGATTTGATACCTGTACCCTAAGACTGACCCCTTTAAAAGTTATTGCCCCTTACATTATTAACCTTGTTATCGCTACCCCTTTGAAACCATAGACCATAGAGACACCAAACCTTCACCAATGTCTTCGGTTTCTCAAAGCACAACTTCAACATATCCAGTGTGAAAGGATCCGCTGACCCCTTATATGAGTTATTGCCCTTTCATGTGTTTGTGCTAATCGTTAACTTTTAAACGGATAATCATAGAAACATGGGACCAACTGCAATGTGATCATTGACCTTTGACCCTGAATATTAGGTAACGGTCAAAGGTCAAAGTTACTTCAAATATTGAGAATTTAGCTCTTTTTATATCTCTTTTGTCTTTCAACATACATCATTTTTCATTGCATCATTAGTATGTTCTTTTAAAACCAGGTAAAACATCTTTCTTGGCCCTTAAGCCGGGCTACTTTAAAAATTATTGCCCATCTTACAAATAAAGCTTGTTATCACTAGTCCTTCGAAACCGTTAACCCTGGAGATACCAAACCTTAATCATTAATGTTTTGTACTGATTTAGTAGACTCTTCAATCTATTCAGTGCGAAAAGATTCACCAACCCCTTTAAATAGTTATGGCCCCTGAAAGTTTTCCAAGTTTACATTGACTTGAAAGTTTTTTGGCCTCATTTGACCTACTGAAGAATGGATCAAGATTGAAGGTCAAGAAACAAATCCAGAAAAGGTGGAAAGACCTCTAATTGTTCACGAACAATTAGGATTACTAGTTATTATTATTATTATTAGGTCTTTCCATCTTTCTGTGGAAAGACCTATTGATATTCTTCTGTTTATTATTATTATTATTATTATTATTTTTCCTCCCCGTGATTTTGAGTTTCAAGATTTATCGAAAAGATTTATAGTCCATAAGAATGTACTCCTTAAAAGATTTTGGCAGTTCACCCTGCGTATATGAACTTTGACCCCTCAAGGAGTTATTGCCCCTTTTGCAATAAAAGCTTGTTATCGCTACTCCTCCGAAACCGTACACCGTAGAGATAACAAACCTTCACCAATGTCTTCAACTAGTCAAGGAGACTCTTCAATCTATGCATTGCGAAATGATTCTTCGACCCCTTTTATGAGTTATTGCCCCTGAAAGTTTTTGATTTTTACAAATAATTGAAAAAATTTAAAACCATTTATCCTAGAGACATGGGACTAACTGCATTAGAATCTTCATCCTTTGACCTTTTGATTTATATCAAGGTCAAAGGTCAAGGTCATTCAAAATATGAGAAATTTAGCTCTTTTTATATCTCTTTTGTCTTTCAACATATACTACATATCATTGCATATTTATTTTGTCCTTTTAAATCTATTTTAAAGATTTAATTCCTGTACCTTGAGACTGACCCTTTTAAAAGTTATTGCCCCTTAGATTATTAACCTTGTTATCGCTACTCCTCCGAAACCGTACACCGTAAAGATACCAAACCTTCACCAATGTCTTCGACTAGTCAAGGAGACTCTTCAATCTATTCATTGCGAAATGATTCTTCGACCCCTTTTATGAGTTATTGCCCCTGAAAGTTTTTAATTTTTACAAATAATTCAAAAAAATTAAAATCATTTATCCTAGAGACATGGTACCAACTGCATTAGAATCTTCATCCTTTGACCTTTGAATTTATGTCAAGGTCAAAGGTCAAGGTCATTCAAAATATTAGAAATTTAGCTCTTTTTATATCTCTTTTGTCTTTCAACATATACTTAATATCATTGCATCTTTAGTATGTCCTTTTAAATCTATTTTAAAGATTTAATTCCTGTACCTTAAGACTGACCCCTTTAAAAGTTATTGCCCCTTACAGTATTAACCTTGTTATCGCTACTCCTCCGAAACCGTACACCGTAAAGATACCAAACCTTCACCAATGTCTTCGACTAGTCAAGGAGACTCTTCAATCTATTCATTGCAAAAAGATTCTTCGACCCCTTTTATGAGTTATTGCCCCTGAAAATTTTTGATTTTTACACATAATTGAAAAAAATTAAAACCATTTATCCTAGAGACATGGGACCAACTGCATTAGAATCTTTATCCTTTGACCTTTTAATTTATGTCAAGGTCAAAGGTCAAGGTCATTCAAAATATGAGAAATTTAGCTCTTTTTATATCTCTTTTGTCTTTCAACATATACTACATATAATTGCATCTTTAGTATGTCCTTTTAAATCCATTAGAAAGATTTAATACCTGTACCCTAAAACTGACCCCTTTAAAAGTTATTGCCCCTTACAGTATTAACCTTGTTATCGCTACTCCTTTGAAACCATAGACCATAGAGACACCAAACCTTCACCAATGTCTTCGGTTTCTCAAAGCAGAACTTCAACCTATTCAGTGTGAAAGGATCCGCTGACCCCTTATGTGAGTTATTGCCCTTTTATGTGTTTGTGCTAATCGTTAACTTTTAAACGGATAATCATAGAAACATGGGACCAACTGCAATGTGATCATTGACCTTTGACCTTGAATATTAGGTCAAGGTCAAAGGTCAAGGTCACTTCAAATATTGAGAATTTAGCTCTTTTCATACTCTTTTGTCTTTCAACATATATCATTTTTCATTGCATCATTAGTATGTTCTTTTAAAACCAATTAAAACTTCTTTCTTGGCCCTTAAGCCGGGCTACTTTAAAAATTATTGCCCATCTTACAAATAAAGCTTCTTATCACTAGTCCTTCGAAGCCGTTAACCCTGGAGATACCAAACCTTAATCATTAATGTTTTGTACTGATTTAGTAGACTCATCTATTTAGTGCGAAAGGATTCACCAACCCCTTTAAATAGTTATGGCCCCTGAAAGTTTTCCAAGTTTACATTGACTTGACATTTTTTTGGCCTCATTTGACCTACTGAAGAATGGATCAAGATTCAAGGTCAAGAAACAAATCCAGAAAAGGTGGAAAGACCTCTAATTGTTCGTGAACAATTAGGATTACTAGTTATTATTAGGTCTTTCCACCTTTCTGTGGAAAGACCTATTGATATTCTTCTGTTTATTATTATTATTATTATTATTATTATTTTTCCTCCCCGTGATTTTGAGTTTCAAGATTTATCGAAAAGATTTATAGTCCATAAGGATGTACTCCTTAAAAGATTTTGGCAGTTCACCCTGCGTATATAAACTTTGACCCCTCAAGGAGTTATTGCCCCTTTTGCAATAAAAGCTTGTTATCGCTACTCCTCCGAAATCGTACACCGTAAAGATACCAAACCTTCACCAATGTCTTCGACTAGTCAAGGAGACTCTTCAATCTATTCATTGCGAAATGATTCTTCGACCCCTTTTATGAGTTATTGCCCCTGAAAGTTTTTGATTTTTACAAATAATTGAAAAAATTTAAAACCATTTATCCTAGAGACATGGGACTAATTGCATTAGAATCTTCATCCTTTGACCTTTTGATTTATATCAAGGTCAAAGGTCAAGGTCATTCAACATATGAGAAATTTTGCTCTTTTTATATCTCTTTTGTCTTTCAACATATACTACATATCATTGCATCTTTAGTATGTCCTTTTAAATCTATTTTAAAGATTTAATTCCTGTACCTTAAGATTGACCCCTTTAAAAGTTATTGCCCCTTAGAGTATTAACCTTGTTATCGCTACTCCTCCGAAATCGTACACCGTAAAGATACCAAACCTTCACCAATGTCTTCGACTGGTCAAGGAGACTCTTCAATCTTTTCATTGCGAAATGATTCTTCGACCCCTTTTATGAGTTATTGCCCCTGAAAGTTTTTGATTTTTACAAATAATTGAAAAAATTTAAAACCATTTATCCTAGAGACATGGGACTAACTGCATTAGAATCTTCATCCTTTGACCTTTTGATTCATATCAAGGTCAAAGGTCAAGGCCATTCAACATATGAGAAATTTAGCTCTTTTTATATCTCTTTTGTCTTTCAACATATACTACATATCATTGCATCTTTAGTATGTCCTTTTAAATCTATTTTAAAGATTTAATTCCTGTACCTTAAGACTGACCCTTTTAAAAGTTATTGCCCCTTAGAGTATTAACCTTGTTATCGCTACTCCTCTGAAACCGTACACCGTAAAGATACCAAACCTTCACCAATGTCTTCAATTATTCAAGGAGACTCTTCAATCTATTCATTGCGAAATGATTCTTCGACCCCTTTTATGAGTTATTGCCCCTGAAAGTTTTTGATTTTTACAAATAATTGAAAAAAATTAAAACCATTTATCCTAGAGACATGGGACCAACTGCATTAGAATCTTCATCCTTTGACCTTTTAATTTATGTCAAGGTCAAAGGTCAAAGTCATTCAAAATATGAGAAATTTAGCTCTTTTTATATCTCTTTTGTCTTTCAACATATACTACATATCATTGCATCTTTAGTATGTCCTTTTAAATCTATTTTAAAGATTTAATTCCTGTACCCTAAGATTGACCCCTTTAAAAGTTATTGCCCTTTACAGTATTAACCTTGTTATCGCTACTCCTCTGAAACCATAGACCGTAGAGACACCAAACCTTCACCAATGTCTTCAATTATTCAAGGAGACTCTTCAATCTATTCATTGCGAAAAGATTCTTCGACCCCTTTTATGAGTTATTGCCCCTGAAAGTTTTTGATTTTTACAAATAATTGAAAAAAAATTAAAACCATTTATCCTAGAGACATGGGACTAACTGCATTAGAATTTTCATCCTTTGACCTTTTAATTTATGTCAAGGTCAAAGGTCAAGGTCATTCAAAATATAAGAAATTTAGCTCTTTTTAGATCTCTTTTGTCTTTCAACATATACTACATATAATTGAATCTTTAGTATGTCCTTTTAACTTCATTTTAAAGATTTGATACCTGTACCCTAAGACTGAACCCTTTAAAAGTTATTGCCCCTTACATTATTAACCTTGTTATCGCTACCCCTTTGAAACCATAGACCATAGAGACACCAAATCTTTACCAATGTCTTCGGTTTCTCAAAGCACAACTTCAACATATTCAGTGTGAAAGGATCCGCTGACCCCTTATATGAGTTATTGCCCTTTCATGTGTTTGTGCTAATCGTTAACTTTTAAACGGATAATCATAGAAACATGGGACCAACTGCAATGTGATCATTGACCTTTGACCCTGAATATTAGGTAAAGGTCAAAGTTACTTCAAATATTGAGAATTTAGCTCTTTTTATGTCTCTTGTCTTTCAACATACATCATTTTTCATTGCATCATTAGTATGTTCTTTTAAAACCAATTAAAACATCTTTCTTGGCCCTTAAGCCGGGCTCCTTTAAAAATTATTGCCCATCTTACAAATAAAGCTTGTTATCACTAGTCCTTCGAAACTGTTAACCCTGGAGATACCAAACCTTAATCATTAATGTTTTGTACTGATTTAGTAGACTCTTCAATCTATTCAGTGTGAAAAGATTCACCAACCCCTTTAAATAGTTACGGCCCCTGAAAATTTTCCAAATTTACATTGACTTGAAAGTTTTTTGGCCTCATTTGACCTACTGAAGAATGGATCAAGATTGAAGGTCAAGAAACAAATCCAGAAAAGGTGGAAAGACCTCTAATTGTTCTCGAACAATTAGGATTACTAGTTATTATTATTATTATTTTTCCTCTCCATGATTTTGAGTTTCAAGATTTATCGAAAAGATTTATAGTCCATAAGAATGTACTCCTTAAAAGATTTTGGCAGTTCACCCTGCGTATATGAACTTTGACCCCTCAAGGAGTTATTGCCCCTTTTGCAATAAAAGCTTGTTATCGCTACTCCTCCGAAACCGTACACCGTAAAGATACCAAACCTTCACCAATGTCTTCGACTAGTCAAGGAGACTCTTCAATCTATTCATTGCGAAATGATTCGTCAACCCCTTTTATGAGTTATTGCCCCTGAAAGTTTTTGATTTTTACAAATAATTGAAAAAATTTAAAACCATTTATCCTAGAGACATGGGACTAACTGCATTAGAATCTTCATCCTTTGACCTTTTGATTTATATGAAGGTCAAAGGTCAAGGTCATTCAAAATATGAGAAAGTTAGCTCTTTTTATATCTCTTTTGTCTTTCAACATATACTACATATCATTGCATCTTTAGTATGTCCTTTTAAATCTATTTTAAAGATTTAATTCCTGTACCTTAAGACTGACCCCTACAAAAGTTATTGCCCCTTAGAATATTAACCTTGTTATCGCTACTCCTCCGAAACCGTACACCGTAAAGATACCAAACCTTCACCAATGTCTTCGACTAGTGAAGGAGACTCTTCAATCTATTCATTGCGAAATGATTCTTCGACCCCTTTTATGAGTTATTGCCCCTGAAAGTTTTTAATTTTTACAAATAATTGAAAAAATTTAAAACCATTTATCCTAGAGACATGGGACTAACTGCATTAGAATCTTCATCCTTTGACCTTTTGATTTATATCAAGGTCAAAGGTCAAGGTCATTCAAAATATGAGAAATTTAGCTTTTTTTATATCTCTTTTGTCTTTCAACATATACTACATATCATTGCATCTTTAGTATGTCCTTTTAAATCTATTTTAAAGATTTAATTCCTGTACCTTAAGACTGACCCTTTTAAAAGTTATTGCCCCTTAGAGTATTAACCTTGTTATCGCTACTCCTCCGAAACCGTACACCGTAAAGATACCAAACCTTCACCAATGTCTTCGACTAGTGAAGGAGACTCTTCAATCTATTCATTGCAAAAAGATTCTTCGACCCCTTTTATGAGTTATTGCCCCTGAAAGTTTTTAATTTTTACAAATAATTGAAAAAAATTAAAATCATTTATCCTAGAGACATGGGACCAACTGCATTAGAATCTTCATCCTTTGACCTTTTAATTTATGTCAAGGTCAAAGGTCAAGGTCATTCAAAATATGAGAAATTTAGCTCTTTTTATATCTCTTTTGTCTTTCAACATATACTACATATCATTGCATCTTTAATATGTCCTTTTAAATCCATTTTAAAGATGTAATACCTGTACCCTAAGACTGACCCCTTTAAAAGTTTTTGCCCCTTACAGTATTAACCTTGTTATCGTTACTCCATTGAAACCATAGACCGTAGAGACACCAACCCTTCACCAATGTCTTCTGTTTCTCAAAGCACAACTTCAACCTATGCAGTGTGAAAGGATCTGATGACCCCTTATATGAGTTATTGCCCTTTTATGTGTTTGTGGTAATCGTTAACTTTTAAACGGATAATCATAGAAACATGGGACCAACTGCAATGTGATCATTGACCTTTGACCTTGAATGTTAGGTAAAGGTCAAAGGTCAAGTTCACTTCAAATATTAAGAAGTTAGCTCTTTTTATATCTCTTTTGTCTTTTAACATACAAAATGTACATCATTTTTCATTGCATCATTAGTGTCCTTTTAAAACCAATTAAAAATTCTTTCTTGACCCTTAAGCCGGACTCCTTTAAAAATTATTGCCCATCTTAAAAATAAAGCTTGTTATCACTGCATAGTCCTCTGAAACCGTTAACCCTGGAGATACCAAACCTTCAATAATGTTTTGAACTGATTTAGTAGACTCTTCAATCTATTCAGTGCAAAAACATTCACCAACCCCTTTAAATAGTTATTGCCCCTGAAAGTTTTCCAAGTTTACATTGACTTGAAATTGTTTGGCCTCATTTGACCTACTGAAGAATGGATCAAGATCGAAGGTCAAGAAACAAATCCACAAAAGGTGGAAAGACCTCTAATTGTTCGCGAACAATTAGGATTACTAGTTATTATTATTATTATTAGGTCTTTCCACCTTTCTGTGGAAAGACCTTTTGTTATTGTTCTGTTTTTTATTATTATTATTATTATTATTAGGTCTTTCCACCTTTCTGTGGAAAGACCTTTTGTTATTGTTCTGTTTTTTATTATTATTATTATTATTATTATTTGTCTTCTTCTCTTTCCGCCACGAGAAGCTCTTGACGTTTTAAGACTTATCGAAAAACAATGTAGACCATCATATTTAATATCTCGAAACATGCTCAGATCTCACCCTGCGTATTTGATCTTTGACCCCTAACGAACTTATGGGACTTTACACAAAAGCCCTTGTTATCGGATCACCTCGATAACCGCAAATGATAAGAGCATGAAACTTTCACTAAATTCTTTAGTCCATCAAGCTGAAGCGTTGTAGTGTTTACTTTTAAGTTTTCGGTGATCCCTAAAGGGAGTTAATGGCCCCGAAAGTTTACGATTTTTACGGAAAAATTCAAAACTCCTAAAATATAAGTCGTAGAAAGACGGAACCAACTGGAATTGAATACTTGACCTTTGACCTTGAAAATCAGGTCAAGGTCAAAGGTCAAGGTCATCTGGAAACTTTAAAAATAAGCACTTTTCATACAGTCTAAAGCATAGATAGTACAGATAAAGTGTTGTATGCACAAGTAGTCACAAACCAACTTATTCCAACGCATTGCATTACGACTCTGAATTTTGACCTTTCTTGAATTTACAGCGACTTGCGTAAAAACCATTGTTATCACTACAGTATGGAAACCGTAAATTGTACGAACACGAAATGTTCACTAAACTTATTGCCTGATCAATTGTAAAAGATGACTTCCGGTTTTTGATGGTTTCTCGATCCGTAACGGGAATTAATGCCCTTGAAAGTTTTCGATTTCGCGTAGAAATTTACAACTCCTAAAGTATTTGTCGTAGGAAGACAGGACCAACTGAAGTGACATCCCTGACCTTTGACCTTGAAAATTAGGTCAAGGTCAAAGGTCAAGGTCATCTAGAAACTTTGAAAATAAGCAATTTTCACACCGTCTAAAGCATAAAAAGTACAGATTAGGTATAATATGCACAATAAGTCAAGAACCAACTTAAGTCAATGCATTGCATTACGACTCTGAACTTTGACCTTTCTTCGATTTACAGCGACTTGCATAAAAACCATTATTATCACTACAGTATGGAAACCGTAAATGGGACGAACACGAAATGTTCACTAAACTTATTGCCTGATCAATTGTAAAAGATGACTTCCTGTTTTTGATGATTCGTTGATCCCTAATGGGAATTAATGCCCTTAAAAATTTTAAATTTAGCATAGAAATTTACAACTCCTAAAGTATTTGTTGTAGGAAGACAGGACCAACTGAAGTGACATCCCTGACCTTTGACCTTGAAAATTAGGTCAAGGTCAAAGGTCAAGGTCATCTAGAAACTTTGAAAATAAGCAATTTTTATACCATCTAAAGCATATAAAGTACACATTTTTTGTATTCAGAGACATTGTTTGAATGTCTGAAAAGGTGGAAAGACCTCTAATTGTTCACGAACAATTAGGATTACTAGTTATTATTATTATTATTAGGGCTTTCCACCTTTCTGTGGAAAGACCTTTTGTTATTGTTCTGTTGTTTATTATTATTATTATTATTATTATTATTATTATTATTATTATTTGTCTTCTTTTCTTTCCGCCGCGAGAAGCTCTTGACGTTTTAAGACTTATCGAAAAACAATTTAGACCATCATATTTGAAATCTCGAAACATGCTCAGATCTCACCCTGCGTATTTGATCTTTGACCCCTAACGAACTGATGGGACTTTACGCAAAAAACCCTTGTTATCGGATCACCTCGAAAACCGTAAATGATAAGAGCATGAAACTTTCACTAAATTCTTTAGTCGATCAAGCTGAAGCGTTGTAGTGTTTACTTTTAAGTTTTCAGTGATCCCTAAAGGGAGTTAATGGCCCTGAAAGTTTACGATTTTTACGGAAAAATTCAAAATTCCTAAAATATAAGTCGTAGAAAGACGAAACCAACTGGAATGGAATACTTGACCTTTGACCTTGAAAATCAGGTCAAGGTAAAAGGTCAAGGTCATCCCCAAAGACCAGAAAATGGCACTTTTTATACTCTCTTTCCCGCTTCAGATAGCAGTGAAATACCGTAAGGGTCAGTATGGAATTCTGGACGGGTCTCCGTATCATGAATGACAGCTCTCAATTTGGACCCCTCTGCGAACCGTGGCGACGCGCGTTGAAAACCTTGTTATCGCTACTCCTCCAGAACCGAAAGTCATAGAGACACGAAACTTTCGCTGAGGAGTTCCCAGTGAAACTCCCTTGCAGTGAGAAGTCAACCGAAGGGAACCGGAACCCCTTGAGCAGAGTTATTGCCCCTGCAAATCTCCGATATCGTTATTTCAGCTTCTAACTTGGACAGGAATAGACCTAGAGACACGGGAGCACTTGCCAGAAGACCGATGACCTTGACCTTCAAAAGGAGGTCAAGGTCAAAGGTCAAGGTCACACACCTCCCGGTGCGCGTCCGTGGTGGTCCACAATACAACACAACAGGACTTGCGGTCTCTCGGCACGTCCTCCTAAAAGCACACTATATCCATGCACATTGACGCCTGTCCTACGTTCAAACACACATCAAAACAACAAGAAAACCCTTAAAATTCCTTTATTTATGGTCTTTGGATGTTACGGCCTTTAAACAATGGCTTTCGTGGCCCTAAACACTTTATAAGTCACTTGGACTTCTTTGTCATTAAGCAAGTCAGTCTGGTGTAGTGGTAGAGAGTCTGTCTCCATGATGGAAGTTAAGCAACATTCATCGCGACGAGTAGTTGGATGGGTGACCGTCGGAAGTGTTTTTTTGTTGGTTTTTTTTTTTTGTTTTTTTTTTTTTTTTTTGTTTTTTTTAAAAATAGGATTTAGGCGTTGTCCGGTTAGGCGATAAAAGTGAAGAAGTATTGAAGTTTAAAATGATTTGAAAATTAATTTTCAAGAAAAAGCACTGAAAAGGTGGAAAGTCCTCTAATTGTTCGCGAACAATTAGGATTACTAGTTATTATTATTATTTGTCTTCTTTTCTTTCCGCCGCGAGAAGCTCTTGACGTTTTAAGACTTATCGAAAAACAATTTAGACCATCATATTTGACATCTCGAAACATGCTCAGATCTCACCCTGCGTATTTGATCTTTGACCCCTAACGAACTTATGGGACTTTACGCAAAAAACCCTTGTTATCGGTTCACCTCGAAAACCGTAAATGATAAGAGCATGAAACTTTCACTAAATTCTTAAGTCGATCAAGCTGAAGCGTTGTAGTGTTTACTTTTAAGTTTTCAGTGATCCCTAAAGGGAGTTAATGGCCCTGAAAGTTTACGATTTTTACGGAAAAATTCAAAACTCCTAAAATATAAGTCGTAGAAAGACGGAACCAACTGGAATGGAATACTTGACCTTTGACCTTGAAAATCAGGTCAAGGTCAAAGGTCAAGGTCATCTAGAAACTTTGAAAATAAGCAATTTTCATACCGTCTAAAGCATATAAAGTACAGATAAGGTATACTATGCACAAGTAGTCAAGAACCAACTTAAGTCAACGCATATCATTACCATTCTGAACTTTGACCTTTGTTCGATTTACAGCGACTTGCGTAAAAACCATTGTTATCACTACAGTATGGAAACCGTAAATGGTACGAACACGAAATGTTCACTAAACTTATTGCTTGATCAATTGTAAAAGATGACTTCCGGTTTTTGATGATTCGTTGATCCCTAACGGGAATTAATGCCCTTGAAAGTTTTCGATTTCGCGTAGAAATTTACAACTCCTAAAGTATTTGTCGTAGGAAGACAGGACCAACTGAAGTGACATCCCTGACCTTTGACCTTGAAAATTAGGTCAAGGTCAAAGGTCAAGGTCATCTAGAAACTTTGAAAATAAGCAATTTTCGCAGCATCTAAAGCATATAAAGTACAGATAAGGTATACTATGCACAAGTAGTCAAGAACCAACTTAAGTCAACGCAGATCATTACCATTCTGAACTTTGACCTTTGTTCGATTTACAGCGACTTGCGTAAAAACCATTGTTATCACTACAGTATGGAAACCGTAAATGGTACAAACACGAAATGTTCACTAAACTTATTGCCTGACCAATTGTAAAAGATGACTTCCATTTTTGATGGTTTCTCGATCCGTAACGGGAATTAATGCCCTTGAAAGTTTTCGATTTCGCGTAGAAATTTACAACTCCTAAAGTATTTGTCGTAAGAAGACAGGACCAACTGAAGTGACATCCCTGACCTTTGACCTTGAAAATTAGGTCAAGGTCAAAGCTCAAGGTCATCTAGAAACTTTGAAAATAAGCAATTTTCACACCGTCTAAAGCATATAAAGTACAGATTAGGTATAATACGCACAATATGTCAAGAACCAACTTAAGTCAATGCATTGCATTACGACTCTGAACTTTGACCTTTCTTCGATTTACAGCGACTTGCGTAAAAACCATTGTTATCACTACAGTATCGAAACCGTAAATGGGATGAACACGAAATGTTCACTAAACTTATTGCCTGATCAATTGTAAAAGATGACTTCCTGTTTTTGATGATTCGTTGATCCCTAACAGGAATTAATGCCCTTAAAAAATTTTAATTTAGCGGTGAAATTTACAACTCCTAAAGTATTTGTTGTAGGAAGACAGGACCAACTGAAGTGACATCCCTGACCTTTGACCTTGAAAATTAGGTCAAGGTCAAAGGTCAAGGTCATCTAGAAACTTTGAAAATAAGCAATTTTTAATACCGTCTAAAGCATATAAAGTACACATTTTTTTGTATTCAGAGACATTGTTTGAATGTCTGAAAAGGTGGAAAGACCTCTAATTGTTCGCGAACAATTAGGATTACTAGTTATTATTATTATTTTTCCTCCCCGTGATTTTGAGTTTCAAGATTTATCGAAAAGATTTATAGTCCATAAGAATGTACTCCTTAAAAGATTTTGGCAGTTCACCCTGCGTATATGAACTTTGACCCCTCAAGGAGTTATTGCCCCTTTTGCAATAAAAGCTTGTTATCGCTACTCCTCCGAAACCGTACACCGTAAAGATACCAAACCTTCACCAATGTCTTCGACTAGTCAAGGAGACTCTTCAATCTATTCATTGCGAAATGATTCGTCAACCCCTTTTATGAGTTATTGCCCCTGAAAGTTTTTGATTTTTACAAATAATTGAAAAAATTTAAAACCATTTATCCTAGAGACATGGGACTAACTGCATTAGAATCTTCATCCTTTGACCTTTTGATTTATATGAAGGTCAAAGGTCAAGGTCATTCAAAATATGAGAAAGTTAGCTCTTTTTATATCTCTTTTGTCTTTCAACATATACTACATATCATTGCATCTTTATTTTGTCCTTTTAAATCTATTTTAAAGATTTAATTCCTGTACCTTAAGACTGACCCTTTTAAAAGTTATTGCCCCTTAGAGTATTAACCTTGTTATCGCTACTCCTCCGAAACCGTACACCGTAAAGATACCAAACCTTCACCAATGTCTTCGACTAGTCAAGGAGACTCTTCAATCTATTCATTGCGAAATGATTCTTCGACCCCTTTTATGAGTTATTGCCCCTGAAAGTTTTTGATTTTTACAAATAATTGAAAAAAATTAAAATCATTTATCCTAGAGACATGGGACTAACTGCATTAGAATCTTCATCCTTTGACCTTTTAATTTATGTCAAGGTCAAAGGTCAAGGTCATTCAAAATATGAGAAATTTAGCTCTTTTTATATCTCTTTTGTCTTTGAACATATACTACATATAATTGCATCTTTAGTATGTCCTTTTAAATCCATTATAAAGATTTAATTCCTGTACCTTAAGACTGACCCCTTTAAAAGTTATTGCCCCTTACAGAATTAACCTTGTTATCGCTACTCCTCTGAAACCATAGACCGTAGAGACACCAAACCTTCACCAATGTCTTCGACTAGTCAAGGAGACTCTTCAATCTAGTCATTGCGAAAAGATTCTTCGACCCCTTTTATGAGTTATTGCCCCTGAAAATTTTTGATTTTTACAAATAATTAAATTTTTTAAAAACCATTTATCCTAGAGACATGGGACCAACTGCATTAGAATCTTCATCCTTTGACCTTTTAATTTATGTCAAGGTCAAAGGTCAAGGTCATTCAAAATATGAGAATTTTAGCTTTTTTTATATCTCTTTTGTCTTTCAACATATACTACATATAATTGCATCTTTAGTATGTCCTTTTAAATCCATTTTAAAGATTTAATACCTGTACCCTAAAACTGACCCCTTTAAAAGTTATTGCCCCTTACAGTATTAACCATGTTATTGCTACTCCTTTGAAACCATAGACCATAGAGACACCAAACCTTCACCAATGTCTTCGGTTTCTCAAAGCAGAACTTCAACCTATTCAGTGTGAAAGGATCCGCTGACCCCTTATGTGAGTTATTGCCCTTTTATGTGTGTGTGCTAATCGTTAACTTTTAAACGGATAATCAAAGAAACATGGGACCAACTGCAATGTGATCATTGACCTTTGACCTTGAATATTAGGTAAAGGTCAAAGGTCAATGTCACTTCAAATATTGAGAATTTAGCTCTTTTTATATCTCTTTTGTCTTTCAACATACATCATTTTTCATTGCATCATTAGTATGTTCTTTTAAAACCAATTAAAACTTCTTTCTTGGCCCTTAAGCCGGGCTCCTTTAAAAATTATTGCCCATCTTACAAATAAAGCTTGTTATCACTAGTCCTTCGAAGCCGTTAACCCTGGAGATACCAAACCTTAATCATTAATGTTTTGTACTGATTTAGTAGACTCATCTATTTAGTGCGAAAGGATTCACCAACCCCTTTAAATAGTTATGGCCCCTGAAAGTTTTCCAAGTTTACATTGACTTGACATTTTTTTTGGCCTCATTTAACCTACTGAAGAATGGATCAAGATTGAAGGTCAAGAAACAAATCCAGAAAAGGTGGAAAGACCTCTAATTGTTCGTGAACAATTAGGATTACTAGTTCTTTATTGTATTTTGAGTTTCACTCAGTTTTTAATCCAACAAGTTTTTTGTGGGGGACATTGTTCCAATGTCTGTGGCCGAACTGGGGAGTCGGTAATGGTATGTGATGACTGTTTCTGCTCCAAAACCTGGTTGTTTCCCCCACCTGCTTCTAAAGCAGGGCGCAATTTACAGTACTAAAAGTCGTACAAGTTAAAACAAGTAAACTAATAGTGGGGCCACCACCGGGGACGGTTGGGCCCACATCCACCTCACTTCAGTGAGGGGATGCTACAGTCTGATGCATGTTTGGGGCTTATGTCCAACATGATAATGTACATACCAGGTAGCACTGCAGGAGACAGAGTGAGAAGGGCGGGTCTCGCTTACCTCCTTAGAACGCTGGCGTCCGTTCAGGTCTGGGCACTGAATGTTTTACTCGGGCCCCCAGTGTACCCCTTACAAGTTAAGTTAAACTGGCTCACTGGGCGACTCCCCAGTTACCCCACAAAATTTTCACATGCGGCCGATATTGTCCATTTCAGTATATCCCGAATGTGTCATTGCTGTTATATGAATAAATTGGTAAACGTTGCTTGTGTCTGTTATTCACTGCAATGAGTCATAAACTGTTATTACAACCAGTTTTTTGGTTTTATCTATCAGGCGGATTCTTTAATTAATTACATTTTATTTGCATTGATATCTCAATTTCACTGTTCCTTATTTGTTTGCGAGGCACTGAAATATAATGGGTTAACATGGATACCGTATGTTGTGTGCAAGGGTACATTGTAATTTTGATTACTAACAGAAAAAGGTACCCTAATGATTATTTTCTTGAATGTTGTATTATATGTGAATGTGACAACTGGTAATACAAACTAAAATTTAGGTTTGAAAGCTTACCAGCCTTTTCCAATTTCGTTTGTATGTCGCCTGTTGTCATATTTCAAACTTGTTTGATGGCCACCAGACAAATATTTTTACATAAGAATAGGACACATTGTTAAATATCTGAATTTTGAGCATCATAAAATTTATTTAAATAGACAACTCATTGTTATTGAAACACGACTCTGGCAACACATGGGTAAATTTGCATTGGTTGAGATAGGAATTTATTTGTGGAGCAGTCAGTATTACTGTAAGAATGTATTGTCCTCGGCTAAGACAGATACCACATAATGCAGCCATTCTGTAGTGTATTCATCCTTCAAGTAGTTTTCTTATGGATTTTTCCTTGTCACTGGGTAAGTTGTATTTTGTTTTTTCTTCTTTGAATGGAATAGTGACAATGCGATGTTTCATATGACAGTATGATGTCTAAATCAGGAACTACGTGATGGGTGCTAAGATATTCCTTTTGGCAGTTGAACTATGTTCAATCCGATTTGGTTATCACACCAATACTGTGCAGTAGTTTTGTATGGATTGTAAGGGTTCTGTGAGGGCTAGTTTACTTCTGTGATACCATTAATCATCTTCCATGTAATTATCCGTATTAATTCAATTTTGCTGATTTACATGTATATCAAATCATTTTTTATATGGAAACTGTTTAACATTGTTAGCAGATTTGACAGGCATTTTAAAGTATGTCAGCGGTGTGCGAGGGATGTTCGATATGTAATGTATATTGTACCACAGCGCGATAACGCTTTGCACAATTTCGCGGATAGTGATACTACTGAATAGCTCTATTCAATACCTTTCCAACAGTATAAACACGGACCTTCAGCTCCACATAGTTTTAAACTTATAGTCATTTCAATAGAGCCAGTCGTTGACCACTGTTGTAAAAATGGTTGGGAAACAGGTTGAGAATATTGAAGAAATTAGAGCTTACATAAAAGTTCGCACAAAACTCGGTCATTCGGTAATGCAGATTTTTACTGAATTGGGGAAGTTTATGGGCTTGATAAGGTATCTTATGAGACAGTTCGTAGGGAGAGAAAGACATTTCTGACTGGCACAGTGTCCGTCAAAGATGCAGCAAAATCTGGCCGAACTGTGACTGTAACAGGCAAGGCAAATATCTCGAAAGTCAGGGAAATAATTGAAAGTGATATCAGATACACGATTCGTGATATTGCCAAAGCTGTTGGCATATCGATATCGCGGGTGCATTTCATTTTAAAGAGTATTTTGAAAGTACAAAAGATGTATGCCGGATGGATACCGCATGTATTGACAGATGACCAAAAAAACAAAACAAAAACAAAAAACGGGCACGAGTACAAACCGCTAAACAATTGCTCAAAATGTTTCCCAAATTCAATCAAACACAATTTACAAACATTGTTAGTGGTGACGAAACAAGGGTTCACTATTTTGAGCCAGTAAGAATAATTGGAAACAAAATATGACTAACTAAACACGGTAGAAGGCCTGTAGTTGCCAAAAAAACCATAAACACAAAGGATGTTCTTTATTGTATATTCTTCTCATGCAAGGTGAAGATAACGAACAGTGATCAATCTCATAACTCCTACAAGCAATACAAAATAGATAGTTGGGCAAACACGGACCCCTGGACACACCAGAGGTGGGATCAGGTGCCTAGGAGGAGTAAGAATCCCCTGTTGACCGGTCACACCCGCCGTGAGCCCCATATCCTGATCAGGTAAATGGAGTTATCCGTAGTCAAAATCAGTGTGCCAAGAACGGCTTAACAGTATGAAACACGTCAGACAGCATTTGACCCAATGCGAGGTTGTATTGACGAACTAGATCGTTATAACGACCATAGAATTTGTGAAATGCTGACTTCAATCGAGACTGTTGAAATCCCTGTACCATCAACTTGTTTGTCAGTAGCTTACCTCGATTTAAAAACTGACTATACCCAGAACAAGCTCTTGCATATCGAATCAGTTGAGATATATAAACACCATATGCAGGTGATAATGGAATATTGCTACATAAATGTGGGAAGTTGACGATGGAGAAGTTGAAATCATCCCGTTTGTCATACAGTTGAGTTGTCAGTTTGCCGTTAATGTCTACTTTCAATAAAATATCTAAGTATGAAGCAGAAGTGGACGACTCTGTGGTGTCCTTGATTTCGAGCTCACAGGGATATATCAAATCGACATATGAATGAAAGCTATCATTGTTAATAGACAAAACGTCATCGATATATCTAAAAGTCGAATTGGAGGTCACAGCGAGAGATTTTTTCTTCTCACGTAGAAGTTTTTGAATAAATTCTGCTTCATATGAATATAAAAACAGGTCAGCTAACAAAGGAGCACAATTCGTGCCTATGGGAATTCCAACAGACTGTTGGAAGACCTGATCACCAAAGACCACGAAGATATTGTCAATGAGGAACTCTAGCATATTTTTTATTTCAACTTCAGAGTACTTGTGCGTGGAATCAGAGTGGTGTTTAACAAAGTAAGTTTTTGAATGACTGATCACTAGATATGAATATTTCCGTTCAAATTCCGGTGCCGAAGGGAAAATTAAAGTGTTACAGGTCAATATTACGGAGATCTTATACTTGAAAAGCTCAAGAAATATTATCATAAACGACGCCCTGTGTCAGGATTTAGGCATGTTCGTTTACTTCATGATAATGCTCCATCACATACATTTGAACTTGTGAAGCAATTTTGAAGTTTGAACTTCTTGACACACCCACAATACTCTCCAGATCTAGCCCCATGCGACTTTTTCCTTTTTCTAAAACTTAAAACGTTTCTTATCTGGTCGTCGTTACAAGTCCCGACAAGCCCTTGGCTCAGCCATCAGTCAGTGCCTCAGAGGTCTACCTAAATCAGCATACTGTGACACATTTCAGAATTAATTTAAGGGATTGAAATTATGTGTTTAAAACCGCGGAGAATACTTTGAATGGATGTAGTGTTTATTTCAGTATTTGAGTCGAATGCTTTTGAGATATCGTATACTACACATTACATATCGAACAGCCTTCGTATGTTTCATTTTCGAGATAAGTAGGCAAAGTGTAATAATTTCAGAAGGTATTGTAATGTTTTCTAAAAACATTTGCCATAATATTTTAACAGACGATGGGTCATATATAACAATAAACTTGAAAATGTAAAACATACTCTTCCGGCATTATAAAAGTTTGCTTTATAGTAGAACAGTATATAAATATTGCATGCAGTTGAGGGTAACATTGAAAATTTTCACCCCGAGAAAACCATTGTCAACCGAGGCGTAGCCGAGGTTGACAATGGTTTCTCGAGGGGTGAAAATTTTTAATGTTACCCTCAACTGCATGCAATATTTGTTTTATTATACTGAATGTTATGTAAACAACAAAAACAGAAAGACATGTACTTCAGTAATTTATCTATGGTGTTGTAAACAAAAAATTAAAGTAAACATGGTGATATAATTCAAAGTTAACAAGCTTAAAATTGTGAATTCTGTAATAATCAACAAATCACAGTCCTGGATACAGATCACAGTTTGCTATTGTTTTTTTAAATCTATAATGTTTTCAATATTTTAAAGATGTAACAAGAAAAAGTCAAAATGGCGAAAGCAATTCAAAGTAAACAAGTTTAAAATGGTAAATTTCTTTCATAATTCAACAAATCACATTTCACTTTTGGGGACCAAAATTAAAGTTCACAACACAGTTATTCATTGTTGGGTAAACATGAAACCCTGTACTAGTAGATAAGCTTGTGGGTATTGCATTAAGATTCAACACACTTAGAGGCTGAGCATTTGGAACATTTTCACTGCTAACAACACTGTGAGAAAGTTCGTCAAAAGTGGAATCACTGAAAATAGAATCTAATTCTTCAGGCGTTATTTCAGGAAACTCGTTTTCCTTAAGACTTGTTCCTACAATACCGGTAGCTGTAGAGACAGTATTGGCATCAGAATTTGAGCGTGATTGACTTCCAAGTATTCCACCAAGGCATTCAGACATTTCTCTCTTTTTAGTATCATTTAGGCGACAAGCATAACTACGAATGGAAGCCTCATTTTTGTGGCCAGAGGCACACATGATGTGCCTTGCTTCCACGCCTGCGTTGTCTAACGCTGTGATGACAGTGGCCCGAATTGAGTGATTGGTATAAATCCTCGATAACTTTCCAAGTTTAGAAATTTCAGGCATCATGTTGGAAAGAATGTTTTTCCCCAAAGGAGATTTACAGTACCAAACAGAACTGTTTTCGTCAAATGAATTCAAGGGTCGCTGCCAAAGTGCATCAATTTCAGGATGTAGTTTATTCAGATACTTTTTGAAAGAAGTAACTGGACACTGAACATTTCCTGGCTGGGAATACATCCTCGCCTCTCCAACTGTCTCATCCGGTGCACTAGATCTAAAAAAGATACAGGGATAGTGAAAATATATAATAAACTTCAATAAAACACCCAACCCCTCTTCCCAGAGAGAGAGAGGGGGGGAGGGAGAGAGAGAGAAATAGAAATTCTAACCTGTGGTTTTTATCAGCTTCATCTATGGCTTGGAACACAAATTCTCGTCCACAAGCATCTATGTCAGTTGAGAAAGTACTTTTGGTCATATTCCTTAAGTTCTCACGGCCTCTGCGACATAAGTAAAACATCAAGTCAAACCACACCTTATTTTGGAGACCACAGGGTGTTTCGGTATTAAAAACGGTGTTGTTGGGCTCGTAAAGTTGTTTCAAATCCTCCGAAGAAATTGCTGGCTTGTGATCAACGGAACCAAATCCCTTTTTCTTCATGTCAGTTAGGGTTGCTTTAAACACCTTCTTTGATTCACTGAATTCCGGGTCAGTCAAAATATCTACTTGGCATGAATCCTTTATGAATTTGGCGAGTCCGTACCTTATACTGTTCAGTGAGCTTACTTTCAAACTACTTCCCGACTTTGTTCGAATGGCGACGTAAAATAATCTCAGATTTTCGTTAAGCTCCTGTTTACTGAAACTCTCGAACTCAGTACTTTGACTCCTCTGGCTCAAGAACGAACGAAATAAGTTGACAGACCTTTTTATCGTCCTTTGCGTGCTTTTCGATTCCTTTTCATCTATTAATCTTTGTATTTATTTCTCTCCCACTACAGCAAACATGGTACAATGAACTAGTAAACAAACGTCTGTTGACATTCAATCAATCTACGTCATGCGATATTTCGTATATTAATACGGGTATTCGCATTTATTACAAACGCTCAAACGACGTCGTCTAGCAATCTACGGCGAACCGTAGGCGCATAAATTTGACGCATGTGATACTTTTTTATAATATCACCCGTTGTCAAGTACTGTTACCCGTTGCTAGATACTATCACCCTGAAGGGCGTGTTTTCTGTTCTCAGAGGGTAACAATATGTTTTTTCCAATGCTTCTCGACCAATCAGATTCACGTATTTTACATGAAAGTATAATAATAAGTAATACATGATCAATTTTGCCAAATAATCTTAACGACATAAATTAAGATATTCAAAACTGCATTATGTTGAATGTACAATATTGTTGCATGGCGGATAAACAAAGTCCAAAAGATATTTCAAGTAACCCTTTTAAAGTGTATTTGAAAAACCAGTCCTTGGTATTTAAAAAAAAGTACGCATCAATGCTGATCTTTGTATGAGCTTACAGAGGAGTTCATTATTTAAAATAGATTTTGATATACCAAGAGCTATGACATGTGTCCGCCAATTGAACGATTTTTCTTTTGTTCTTTGTCATAGAGTTCTGCTGCAGTTCGTTAATTCTTGTTTAGAATTCTTGTTTAGAAACAAGATATACGAAAATACGTCCTTTTTCTTCCAATCTTTAAAAACTGTTTGTATACTGACAATAACTGACAATACTGACAATAACTGAATCCAGTGTGAACATTTTCTTCGAGTAACCTTTTAGGTTTAAAAGGCTATCTTTATAAATTGAATATATCATCGACTTTACCTAACATTGCGTTTCACTGTACAGAATATTTACCTATGAAACTATTAACAAGAGGCAAAATCCTCATCTAATGCACAATTACATGTATGCCATCCATATAGATATGTGTACACTATCGAAATCCAATGAAAGGGACAAAATCTAAATTATTGCACTATATCGAGTCGCTATATCTAACCGCCCTGTCAAAATATGTCCGTCTATTAGAATTTGATTGGTATAAAACGTCGGTGTAAAAGACATGATATTTCGAATCTTATCAGTATAAAATATATACATGTAATTCGAAATTTTTATAGTAACGTGTATCTATAAGAATAACTTTTAATTGTGTAGCTTATATTGACGCATTTTCTTATATCGAAAAATCCTAGCTAAACTGCCCAAGACGAATAAATTAGGAAAATGTCGACCGACGGCATGTTGTGTGTATGAAGTAGCGTTAACTTTGATGCTTATTGTTATAACTTGTGTTCCCTAACGTAAATAATGAATAATCTGAAATATGAGGCGTTGTTATGACGTAACGATGTTATGTTTTCTGACTTAAATACATGTAATTAGACAATTGACGAATGAGGCGTTGTTATGTCGAATAATAACGTTATGTTGGTTTGAATTGCGAAAATGTAGGGCGCAACAATGTTGTGTTCTCACACGTGAATACATTTAATGAGATACTTGAAGAATGAGGTGTTGTTACATTGTAAAATAATACTATACATTTATTGCATGATAGTGAGGCAGATATAAAGATTTATTCACCCAAGAAAAATCATATTCCCCGAGGGCAACGGTATATGTTTTTTCTTGGGTGAAGAAATCTTCATATCTCCCGAACATTCATGCAATAAATTGTTTATTATACCGAAACAAAGCAAGACCACAAAATTGTATTTGAGATTGGAGTTTACTCATCTATACATTGTACATGTATTTACCTGAGATCGCCCTAGCAGTAACACCGCGCCGTCAACGTATATATAGAAGGTACAAACAGCGAAATACAGTGATATGATAACCAGTTTATGTATTTCCATTCTCCTTGAATGCTGATTTACTTGTTTGTTTTTGTATCAACCAGAATCAGGCGATTTTAAAACTGTATATCAGAGACCCGCATAGTGTGTGCCTTACGAACTATGAAACTGGAATGCCTCGGACTTATTGTGAGGTCATAATACACTTCGTCTACTTTGACGTTAAATTTATGGAAAATGCACGAAGCTGCCCAAGGGGAAATATGATAGGGAGATATGATGTTTGAGAAGGAGATATGGAATTCTGTCATCCCTGGCATGTGACTGTTTAGACCAATCAGATTACGCGTTGCATAGAATTCTCATACTAAGGTATAATAATATGCTTACTCGACCGAGTGTGTGATTTTTTTCTGCAAGAGTGTATGAGCTAGCGATACAACCATGTGTATTGCCTAACGTAATTAATCTTGAAGAGGGGAGGCGTTGTTAGGTCGTAGAATAACATTATGTTATCTTAATTTTCACTGGAGTATGAGCTAGTGACGCAACCATGTTGTGTTTCCTGGAGTAGATATTGGTTGATTGATTGATTGATTGAATATTGTTTCTCTCGAGAACCTTTCACTAACGTGGAAACGTCAAAATTGCCGATGAAGGACTGCAAAATTTAGGCCTATGGTCGGCGCTTATGGTCATTGAGCAGGGGGGGTCTATATCGTGCCACACCTGCTGCGACACGGAACCTCGGTTTTTGCTGTCTCATTCGAAGGACCGCCCCATTTAATCGCCTCTTACGACAAGCAAGGTGTACTAAGGACTTATTGTAGTAGTTTTATTCAGGCAGAACAATCATTTTTGTATAAAACATCATCAAAATATAGATGAATAAATACACATGTCAACTGTATAAAACTTAGCATACCAAATGTTATCACAGTCATTTTATCACAGTATTGTCATCACTTACAAGATATTTTCACCGCTGCATTATGTACTTATATCACAGTATACCAAGGATAACGCATTAAAGCAGAAATATGACTGCTTATTTCCAATGGGGTCCTTGAGACTTCAAAAGTATATATATGCAAAGTGAAGATAACGAACAGTGATAAATAAATAAATTACAACTGAATGGCATGGACAGCAATGTTCAAATATTTTGGTAAATGAATGATGTAGTGTGGCCCGAATAGAGTAACATCAATGTACAATTAAAAAATTAAAATGAATAATAAATCGTGAATGAGGTTCAATTTCTATATATACAAACTTCATATTCTCCCTCTAGCGGAATTCTTGTGGAAGCATCTTCCATCTACCTAATGATTTGAAATTTACATTAATATTAACGTACTTAACTTCAAATGGTAAATAATTCCAGTCTATCATAGCATGATAGCAAAAATTGGAGCTATCATAGGCCCCCACCCTTGGAACCATGAGATTAAAATTGGACCCCGCTCTAGTAATATTGTTGTTTCTGAAATAATGCTCGTGCAAGTATCTTGGTGCAAGGTCATGAAAAATATTAAAAACATGATTTAAATGCAGTTTTCTAACTCTATCAGCTACACAGAGTGTGTTAACTGAATCAAAGATTTCGCAATTTATAGTGGTTATATGGCCTATATTTTGGATGAACCTGATTGTTTTGTTTTGAAGAACCTGTAATTTCTTTTACAAGGATTTAGATAAACCTGCATACCATGCAGACGAGTAGTAATCAAAGTAGCATTGAATAAGTGCAGATGCTAACGTTGACATTGACTTTCTGTTTAGCAAAGCTCCATTTCTGTACAGGAATTTATCCCTTAGTTGACCTTGGTTGTAGTCTCATTCACAATGACATTGCATTTCAAAAACTTATCAATAGTTATCCCTAAATATTTGACCTGATAACTTGCTTTGATGACATGATTATGACACTTTACTTCAAACTGACCTCGTTAGAAAGCTTGCGACCAGGGCCGAACAGGATACATAAAGTTTTCCCGAGATGAAGTGACAACTTGTTGTCTACTAGCCAATCGGAACAATTTTCTAGGACTTTGCCAAGTTTCATTAAAATGACATTTGAATCTCTGTGTGAATACAGGAGTGCACTGTCGTCTGCATATAAGATCAACTTGCAGTCTTCATCGACGCTAGTTGACATGTCATTGACATAACATAAAAGTAATAATGGGCCTAAAATACTCCCTTGGGTGCCCCAATGTAATTTCCCTATGGTTAGAAAGCTTGCCCCCACACCTTACCACGTGAGACCAGCCTGTTAAGTATGATTTAAACCAATTACTTTCAATTCCTATAATGTCTAACTTATTACATAAAATTTCATGATCAACAGTATCGAACACCTTTTGTAAATCTAACATTATCATACCTGTAAAAAGTCCTTTGGATGTGTTCTCCCTAATACGATCTAATAAGTGAATAAGACAAGTATCAGTAGAAAATTTGCTTCGGAAGAAAGATTGGAACTCATACATGTTGGTTCTTTGTAGAAATTTTTTCAATTGAACATAAACACTTTTTTCAGGGATCTTTGACACAACACTTAAAATACTTACTGTTCTATAATTACATACTTGCAGTGGTTTGCCCTTCTTAATATATTTTGATAACACTTGCCCCTAGTTTCAAATATTTAACAGAAATATCATTCAGACCAGTGCTTTTTGTGACATTAAGATTTCAAAGTTCTTCATATACAAAAGTTTTGCATACCACATTTAAAACAAGACGGTTGTTATATAAATTTCTTTCTTCATAAAAACTTCTAAAATATTCTGACAGTATGTTGTATGTACCTTTAGCAGTGGGCAAGGCGTTTACAAACTTTGAAGCAACAGTTGTGAAAAAAGTGTTAAAATGATTAGCTTTTTCAAATTCATTATGGTAGATGTTATCATCAATATTTAGAACAATCTTTTTGTCCTCCTTCTTTTGACTTCTATATCCAAGATTCTTCAATTGTTGCTAAAGCCTTTTTGGATCATATTTGTTTTCTTCAATTTTCCATGATATATGTTCTTACTTTGCTTTCAATATTTTACGTTGTAATAAAATCTTGATCTAGACAATTTGTTGTGATCTTGTTTTCTACTTCTTCTAAAAATGTCTAAAAGTCTATCCCTTTCTGTGATTCGTTCTCATATTTCATGATTCATCTATGGTTCAGTTCTTTACTTTAACCTCACGTCTTTGATGGGAGCAAAATTACATTTAGAAAATATCTTTGAAAGTAATCCAACTATTTTCTACATACACGATGTATTCAGACATTGTACAACATGACAAGTCAACTTTTTCCAATTCCTCAATAAATAATTCAGAATCAAAATTCTTCATGTTGTTATGTCATAAGATAACGCAGTGCTTTACTGACTGGGTGTTTAGTACCTTTCTGAACAAGTGCGTGAGCTTGAAGCGTTGGTCGTCACTATGTCATAGAAGTATCTTTGATTTAAGAATGCTTGCGCTGCTTTAGTATACACTTTCTGTAGAGATGGCAACATTTATACACTTCATTTACTTATTGGATACTATGTTTCTTTAGAAAGGCTTCAAGATAAATATTTCTTTAATCTGTAAAATGTGTACACCTTGGTTCCAATCTTGCATGAGTTGTGTTTAACAATGCAAATTGCATAGCGCGTACACGAAGATTCTGTTCAGTTTTGCAATTAATCTGGAATTTTCCATTATAATTGTTCTTGCTATGTTATAGGTCGATAGATCTATGCGATCTGCTTTTACAATAAAGTGAGTTTGGTGTTGTTTTATGTAACTGCAAAGTTCTTGATTCTCAAGGATTTTCCTCTTCATGCTGTTTTACATTGAATCATCTGATATGTCCTGATGTACTTTTTTTTGTAGATCATGCTTTGTGATACACATCATCGGATTACTTTGATATTATAAGTTTCTTTCCTTAATTTTGTTTACAAAACGGTTTTTGTTTCACAGGCATTCTGAAGATTTGAAACGATGTTTGAATGTCAATAGGAATGGTATAAATGAAAATACCTGGACACACGTTATCCATCACGAACATTCATAGTTGTTACGTCCTGACTAAATTCATTCATATTACGTTTTACCGTCTTCTAGAAGTGAAGACACACTGACAGTCAGACTCCAAATACATGGCAGCTGGACTTTGCTGATGTTGAACTAAGAACGAAAAAATAAAGTGGATACGTTTGCAAGCACTGTTTAGCTTTCCCAATTATTCTATATGTTGGAATATTTATACATTTTGCTGGGTCTCATAAATGTTGGTCAAAACATTTATGACATTCTCCTTTGACAAATTCTGGATCAGACACCTCGTAAATTCTGTGTTCTCTTATTAACCTAATATAAGTGATATTACAAGAGTTGCACCACACTTTCTTCCTAATATGATTAAGAAGGGTTATTGTCATTGCTTTTCTCATATGATTATTGATTTGTAAAGACAAAATAATTTAGGCCAAATAAACTTAATGAAAAGTCAGGATACTGACTAAAATTAAAAGTCAATTCAAACTGAAAACCTAATGATATTTCACCCATTTGTTTTCATTGCCTTTCAAAGTGGCAAAATTAGATAGATATTCATATGAAATGGACTTTTTTCTTTTCTTTTTCAGACATCAACTTCCACATTTTTGGTGTTTCCGGTAGACATTTGCCCTAAAAATGAGACTGAAGTGAAAGAAGCCTCGGGAAAACTTAATTGTTCTATTGGTTACAACGAAACTAAGAATGAGTATCATTGTGTACCCGTGTCAAACCTCACACAACTTGTCGAGTTTTGTTATCCGAAAACAAGTGGATTGATAGAAAAAGGTATTTGAAATATAAAACATGTAGTTTAAGTACTCACTGTAGTATATATTATCTGTACCTTAGTGAATTGAAATATCACTTCATTACTTTCATGAGGGTTTGTTTAAATGATTTTTAGTTATATTCGTTAGTAGACAACAACCATGACAATATCTTTGTAATGGTAAAGTACATTTGAATGTTCGTTTTATTTCTACTATTTTACTTCAATCAGTCTGTTTATGTTTAAGGTCTTTGCATGGTTCTTTCGGAAACCACTTTGGATGCTCGGAAGTGCCACAAATTTAACGATGGATGTCCTAATATCCATTACACTTCCGAGATGATGTACCAATGTGAGTATGAAATAATTAAAAAATGGTGAAGTCAAGACAACAAACAGTGATCAATGTCATGATTTCTAAAAAAAAAAAAAAAAACACAAATACAAAAATAATACTAGGACACACAAAGACCCCCAGGATACACGGTTGAAAGGGCTTACTCCTCCTAAGCACTTAATCCCACCTCTGGTATGTTTATGGATCCGTTTTTGTCCTGCTCTGAATTTTGTATTATTTATAGGAGTTATGAGATTCATCGTCATCTTCACCTTGTCATCAAAGTTCATGGATAAGTCAAGAAAAACGGTTTCCTTGAAATTTGATATTCTCTCAGTTAAAACAAAGCTGCATGTTTCGATTCCGTAGTCTGATACTGCAATGAAATAACAAAAATCAAATCAACGAAAAATAGTGGAACAACAATATATGATTGTATTTTGATAGTTCCTGTCTGTTCGCTGATCAATAAAGAATCCAAATGCTATTTGGCAGATCCTGCATGCCTTTCTCTATGGTATGTTTTCAATAAATACACAACATTTAATCTGCGTTTTAGAATATCATTCGACAAAAATAAATGAAATATATCAGTAACGTTCACCATGATAATAAAGTTCCTAACGTTTTAATGATTTTTCTCGATACCTTGATTACATCTTTTACAGGCAGCCTTCATCTACCCCCCGTCTCAAAACCACAACTAATAGAAATACCCCGATGGATACAGGTACAACAACAATGATTACAGTGATTGGGATTTTTACTCCTTTGAGTCTTCTGGTTCTATCAGCTTTTGCCTACTTCATGTTCAGAAGAAGACGAATGAAAAATGAGAATGGTAATGTAAAACATTCACTTGTCTAAATTATATTTAGAACATACGGAAATCCTAAATGAGCAAATGTAATACTACCTTTGACGCTTTCATGCTCGATAAAAGGATGAATCAACACTCACTGTAATTTATATTGAAAAAAGTAGAATAAACAACAAAGTATTTGCTTTTTATTCCTTTTCTTTTGCTGACATCGCATTATCCCATGGGATAACATCACGTTATGACATAAAAATCTACTTTCTGTTTTGTTGACAACAGACTTAGTATCTTTGATTAGCGTAGCCAATAAATTATAGAAAAGTTCTATTTCATATTTTCACTAAAGGATATAAATTACAGAATACAGTGAATGTTTTATCAAGCCTCATTTTTACGCCTCACGAAAAATATTATCGTAAAGGAACAACTCTGGACATACTGTGCCACAAAATATGTGAAAAGTAGACCTGGCGTAAATCAAATATGGATTCTCAAAAAGTTTCAAAGACCTTTAGAAAATTTGAAATTACAAAACTGTTCTCAAATCAACATTATGTATAAACCTACGACTTTTAAACAATTCACACCACCATCCCTCACAAAAAGTCCATTTTGGCACCAAAGACGTATGCTTCATCAATAACAATGGAACACAGACAGAAAGTATTCATATCTTGTGATCGGTCGTCCAAAATACTTTTGTAAGCATCACTCTGATTTTACGTAAAAAGGCACTTTAATTCTGCTAGCAACTACTCAGAAAGCGATATCAAAAGATGCTGGTGTTCTTTATTGACAAAATATATGTATTCCATCGGTGTGATTTGTGCACCTTAATTAGCTTCCCTGTTTTGTTTTGCAGTATTTTGAGACATGATTTATTCAAAAGCTTTAAATTTAGAAAGACCGTTAACCTGCCGTTAGCTCAAATACTGTCTGACGTGTTTCATACCAATTGCCAGGCCGTTCTTGATACGGATTACTCCGCTTACTTGATTAAGAGATAGCGCTCACGGTCGACAAGGGATGTTTCACCTCCCTACTTACCTGGACCCCGTTTTACAAAAGGTCTTATGACTAAGACTAAAAGTGTTCCATAGTTCTAAAATCTAGTCAACTTAATAAATTTTGTGAAATCAGACCTACATAAAAATCACAGATCAATTATCGTAAAAAAAATCACAGTTCAATTACAAAAGAAGGTCTTGGTCTTAGTCGTAAGCTCTTTTGTAAAACGTAATTCAGATCGCACATCTGCTGTGTATAAGAGTCCAGTACTCTTAATTTTGTATTTTTATACGATTATAAGATTGATCACTCTTCGTCATCGTTACCTTTTTATGATCAGTAAGAAATTCTCGCTTTGGCCTTTACTCGGAATACATTGTCGACGTTTTCTTTCATTCTATGTCGTAATGTTAGATTTATTCCTGCTTATGGTGTTATGTCTTTCAACTGATTATGCCATAGTCTGGTCTTTATACATGTATAATCAAATCTAACCCGACAAATATGTTGATAATACAGGAGTTTAAAACGATTCATTTCAAATCAGAATTTCGCACATTCTATGGTCGTGATAATGGAAGGTGAAGATAACTGACAGTGATCAATCTCACAACTCCTATAAGGAATACAAAATAAAGAGTTAGGTAAACACGGACCCCTGGATATACCAAAGGTCGGATCAGGTGCCTAGGATGAGTAAACATCCCCTCTCGACCGGTCACACCCGCCGTGAGCCCTATATCTTGATCAGGTATCCGTAGTCAAAATCAGTGTGCCAAGAACGGCCTAATAATCGGTATGAAACAAGTTAGACAACATTTGACCCAATGGCAGGTTGTATTGACAAATTAGATCGTTATAACGATAATAGAATTTGCGAAATGCTGACTCTAAACGAGACTGTTTTATGATTAGCCGTAAATGTACATATCATATGGTGTAACTATATCATAAACAAACTTTGAAGTGCCTAGCTATTATACTTTATCCACCTACATGTTCTTGTTCTTCATATTCTTTCAACTATAGCCCGGCTGGACATGTTATTACGGGTGATGTTAATATAATTGAAAATGACGACCTCTAATCACGTATTCTAAAAATCCTAAGTACAGATAACCTCAGTCTTTAATTGGCGACATACCTTCATCTCTATTATGAATTTTGTCAAAGATTATGCCAGACGATGGGCTAAATATGTAAAATTAGGAACTTGATACATTGTCAGAATGGATTAAAAGCATAAGAGGAATATTAAAATTCCGCATTAGACATATAAAAAGGAAAGTACGTACCATCTATCCTTCTGTGTTTATTAAACCAGAAGTGATAAAAGAATTAGATAGAGTTACATATGAGGAATACGTTTTGGTTCCAGCTAACAAAGCCGGTAAAATATTGTCTTTGTCTGTAAGGCTTATTATTACAACTGTATTGTAAATGAACTTGGCATTAATTCCATTTTTGATAATATTACTGCCCTTTCAAAAGAGAATTTTTTTCAAAACCATGCTTCAGTTTTAGACACATTTGATATCCCAATCAATGGGTCGAATAAATATGAGTTACCGTACTTATACTGGATTCCTAAACTTCATAAAAATTCTTACAAACAAAAATACATTGCTGGATCCAGTAAGTGGTCTACCAAGCCCCTATCTTTGCTCCTCACAACAATATTAACAACTGTAAAGGAGAATCTTCAAACTTACTGTGCGACTACATATGGCAGAAGTGGTGTAAATCAAGTGTGGATTCTAAAAAAAATTCTAAAGAACTTTTAGTAAACTTGAAATCGCAAAGCAAATCAATAACATCAAAACGTATGACTTTTCATTACTTTAAATGACCATTCATCACGATAGATTAAAGACTAGACTTTTTGACATCATAGACAGTTGCTTCTTCAACAAAAATGGTAAACGCAAATATTCATATCTAGTGATCAGTCATCCAACAAATTACTTTGTTGAACGTCACTATGATTCCACTACAAGTATTCTGAAATTGAAATGAAAAATATGCCAGAGTTTAACATTGACAATATCTTCGTGGTCTTTCGTGATCAGGTCTTCCAACAGTCTGTTGGAATTTCCATGGGCACGAATTGTGATCCCTTGTTAACTGACCTGTTTTTATATTCCTATGAAGCAGAATTTATTCAAAACTTTCGACGTGGAAAGAAAAAATATCTTGCTGTGGCCCTCAATACGACATTTATATAGATCGACGACGTTTTATCTATTAGCAATAATAATTTCCCATGAAGCAGAATTCATTCAAAACTTTCGCCGTGAAAAATAGATAAATCAAAACTATCTTGCTGTGGCCTTCAATTCGACATTTAGATAGATTGACGACGTTTTATCTATTATCAATGATAATTTTCATTCATACACGTATGTCGATTCGAACTTGAAATAAAAGACACCATAGAGTCGTCCACTTCTGTTTCTTACTTAGATATTCTATTGAAAGTAAATATAAACGGTAAACTAACAACTCGAATTTATGACAAACGGGATGATTTCAACTTCTTCATCGTCAACTTCCCATATCTATGTAGCAATATTCCATTATCACCTGCATGTGGTGTTTATATCTCTCAACTGATTAGATACTTGTTCTGTGTATGATCAGTTTTTAAATCAAAGCAGGCTAACAAACAAGTTGATGGTGCAGGAATTGCAATAGTTTCGTTTAAAGTAAGAATTTCGCAAATTCTATTGTCATTATCACGATCTACTTTACCAATACAACATATCATCGGGTCAAATGCTGTTTTTAGAGGTTTCATACCGATTGTTAGGCCGTTCTTGGCTTACTGATTTGACTACGGATACCTGAGCAAGATATAGGGCTCACAGTAGGTGTGACCGGTCGACAGGGGAAGCTTGTATATGCATTTACATTCAATTCAAGTACTAGAAATGTCAGAATTCCTATATTGAAATAAATTTATTTTACTCTTGACTAATAAACATCTTTAAGGAATAAAATCGCATTTTGTTTCTAATAGTTTTCATCACTAAACTGTTCTGCATGTAAATGAAGAATGACGTTTGAAGCATTGTTATATCCTATCTTGAAACTGTCAGATAAATCATGTACTTGGTCTCTTATCAATGTAAGATATGCATGCTTTTATTCAAACATTTTAATGTTTAATTCATTTAGAAAGGTTAAAGATGATGAAAATGAAAAAATGTGCATATTACACACAAATCCGTTGTCTCAAGCTGCATACTGAGCTCTATATCGGGATTATTGAATTTGTGACAATTCATACATTACATAATTTTTACACCACCCCTGAAATATTTTACAATCACTCAGTGTTTATATATGATTGATAAACTTTTCCTCTATCTAAAATAAAAAGAAAAGTATGAAACTACAAGGAGAACATTTTTATTCTTTAATGACATTTTCCTTGAAAACTGGCCAACGATCGTCCTTTGTCATGCTTCCCTGAAAAATATCTGCCGATGACCCATATTTCGTTCTTATCAGTAGTAAGCTTATTTAAAGTCATACTTTAATTTGGGGTAAAACTCTATTATAGATTTTTTTGAATTTCTAAATTTTAGATTGTACTGGGGGATATTTCCTGTTATTTCCTTTGTAATAACAAATGTTCATAGCCTACATTTGAAACGCTTCCCACGGAAAATCAGAGACGATTTCCATATGTTTTCCTTATCAATTTGAAGTTATAAATACATGCTTTACCTTATGATAAAATTTGAATAAAATCTCTATTATATAAACGAATTAGGTATGTCACCCTTAATATGATTTTATTTGATTCACGTCATGAATACCGATATCCCTAATGAAAGGTGAAGATAACGAACAATGGTCAATCTCAACTCCTACAAGCAATACAAAATAGATAGTTGGGCAAACACGGACCCCAGGACACACCAGAGGTGGGATCAGGTGCCTAGGAGGAGTAAGCATCCCTTGTAGACCGGTCACACCCGCCGTGAAGACCTATATCCTGTTCAGGTAAACGGAGTTATCTGCAGTCAAACTCAGTGTGCCAAGAACGGCTTAACAATCGGTATGAAACACGTCAGACAGCATTTGACCCAATGATAGGTTGTATTGACGAACTCGATCGTTATAAGGACCATAGAATTTGCGAAATGCTGACTTCAATCGAGACTGTTGAAACCCCTGTACCATCAGCTTGTTTGTCAGTAGCTTACCTCGATTTAAAAACTGACTATACGCAGAACAAGCTCTTGCATATCCAATCATTGAGATATATAAACACCATATGCTGGTGACAATGGAATATTGCTACATAAATATGGGAAGTTGACGATGGAAAAGCTGAAATCATCCCGTTTGTCATACAGTTGAATTGTCAATTTGCCGTTAATGTCTACTTTTAATAAAATATCCAAGTATGAAACAGAAGTGTACTTAGATCAATATAGTTTCAGTTGAGGTGCATAGACGGAAGCAAAAATACTTTGCTTCCCATTTCTATTGATTCGTTGATTTTCCGAAATACCTTTCTATCCAATACATGTAATTTACCTATTATGATTTTCGCTTTCAGGTGGAATTGAAGAGATGGAGAACCTTCATAATGAAGGAGAAAGCGGAGATACACGTATGAGTGACACATGCGCAAACACACTTGCATATATATGTATATACTATATATATGAGTGTGCCCATACATGTATATAGGTAAAAAGATAAAAATAGAAACACGAAGACGTTTAGTAAAGCTTTAGCGCTTTCATTTCAAATCTTCAAAAGTTCTATATTTAGCAACATGACGACGTTGCGTCACAAACAGCGGAACATTAAAAGTAAACAAATTTAGACGTCATAATTTAGAAATTATATTCAAACATACCCTTAGACTTTGGGGGCGTTAAATATTGCATTAAGAAATATCCTAATATCCTAAACACTCAATTTTATCAGGATTTGTTTGGAGGGATAGAGGATAATACTCCAGAACAACTGTTTTGCCTTTGGACACAAACATTTTCTTCAAACCAAAGGTACGGCAATGGGCACAAAAGTACTTCCGACATATGCCACATTGACCTTGGGATACGTAGAAGAAAAAACGTCATCAACAAATAGTTATTCTATAGGGCGCGGAGGATGCAAACCTTACTAAGATCAAAATGGAAAAGATTTCTTGATGATTCTTTTCTTTTATGTTCTGACGACATGGATAGATTGACATTTTAGGGCAAATATCTAATTTACAATGGGAATCAGTTGTATAAAATAACCTTTTCTGGACGTGCTATCTATGAAAGGGATTCCAAAGATATAATTCCATTTGTACATACGCACAAACCGCGCAATAGGAACATCAACTCAATAGTTAATCAACTAAACAATTTCCTGAAAGAATACCAATCACCAACAAAATATACGAAGAAATAAAATTCATCAGCAACAAACTTCAACCGAAAAATCGAAAAAGAATATTACGTCTTCCATATCTTAATGACAATTACACAGTCACTAAGTGTGGGGATCCACGATGCGGGACCTGTCAATACATCACGGAAGGATCACAATACAACTTTAACGGACGGATATTTAAAGTCAATGCCAACATGTCGTACGATAGTAAAAATGTCCTATATGCCATACATGTTCTGGATACAAAACATGTATATTGGGGAAACAAGCAATCCGATTCGAGCTCGCGTGTGGGTACACAAACAGCATATCAACAACCCGGAATACAGACGAATTCAACGAAGTGACCATTTAGATGTTTGTGGACAATTACATTCAATATATTTCAATTTTACAAGCTTACGGTGGAAGTAATATCCAGAGATGTGAAAAGGAAAAACAGTTCATTAATATGTTCAAACCAAAACTCAATAATTCGGTTTAACTTTATCAAATTTCTATACATATGAAAATGTTCCTTTACAGTTTTCACGTATTTGACTTTAAACATTACGTTTTTTAACGTTCAGTGTCGTATGACGTCGAAATTTGTTTCCCCTCATTGCTTTATTATGATGTGTCAATGAACAATACATTTTAATCGTCAGTATCTCATGACGCTTATATTTGTTTAATTTTAACGTTCCGTTGTTTGAGACGTAATGCGCTATGCTACTAAATGTAAAGCTTCTAGAGATTTGAAATGAAAACGCTGAAGCTTTACTAAACGTCTTCGTTTTTCTTTATCTTTTTACCTATACTTCACCGATCATTGAAAAATGTAGTTCTCTCTCTCTCTCTCTCTCTCTCTCTCTCTCTCTCTCTCTCTCGCTATCTACTATATATAGGACTCCAAAATGCGATGACCAAGCCAAAGTGCGATGGTGTGACCCAATCCGACACGCTAAAGTGCGATAATCCACACCCATGCGTCAAAGTGCGCGGTGTAAGTTGAATGTGCCAAAGTGCGATGGTATGATACGCCAACATCCGATGGTACACATTAAAGGGAAACGCAACCCTAACCACTTTGTTGCTATTATGAATAAAGTATCACTGATATCGTTAATGAGAGTCTTTAACAACAACAATCCTTACTTAACGATTAAATCATACAGATCTATTATATATTTTGAATTACTTGCCGCTAAGAGAGCGGCCATTGATTATTTAATTTTTGACGTCAAACCGTTGGTTCCGGTTTATTTCATCAGCAGCATTGTAAACATGACAAGTCACGAACAGTTGTGTTTGGAATCGTATATATTTGAACTCATTCTTTCGCAAGAAGAAAATAAGAAAAGAAGACGTTCACTCGAGTCGCAGACAAGGCAGACTGTACACGTTTCTTCATACAGATATATCGCACTTCAACTTGTTATTATGCAAAAGATGGATCCCCAGTTTTCAGAGTCTTTTCTTTCCAGATGGCTTGTTTAGGTCAAGAATTTAAAAAAAATCACTTTTTACATATCTCCCTTTCGCATTAGTGCAATTAATTGCTTGACAAGAAGGTATCAACCTATTAGTTCGAAAAATATACCACATGCACATCTTTGATGATCTTGGAATCTCATCAAAACCTGAACAGACGATGTGACGTCACAATTATTGATTTTTGAGATCTTGAATACAAAAGAGTTCCACATCATGGCAGCCTTTATAGATGGCGGGAATTTCAATATATAACGTTTTCAAATTAGAGATGAAGCTTATCTAGGCCGTATATCAACAGAGTAGTATGACATTTTTTATAATACAATTAATTTTATTATCATGTAAATTTTTTAAAGTTGCCTTCCCCTTTAATACACCAAAGTGCAATTGAGTGACACGCCGAAGTCCGTTGGTTTGCAAAACTGATTGGTTTGGTACGAACTGTAGAAACGTGTGCTTCACCAAAATATCAATGTAAAATCCATATATTAATAATAACTTATTTTATTACCAATTAGTTATCGTGTTTTTAATCCAAACTTTTCCCTTTTTATTAGACAATTTAGCATTATATCATCCTCCTAGGAATTTATTATGCTTACATCACAAGTAATAAATTATAATGAATCAAAGCATGCTCGGACGATGTAGATATTTCAACAACAAATGTACTTTACTGTTCTCACAATCCTCAACAGTGTTAACATTGCCCTTGCTATTGGTTGATTCTTAAAGATTCTTAAAGATTGTCATAATAACGTGAGTCCCCCCATACCATCGCACTTTGGCTTGTCAGACAATCTCACTTTGGCGTGACCATGGTACTTTTGCGTCCATACCATGTGAAAAGAAGAGATAAGTTATTTGCAACGCAAATTTGAGCGCATATACCCTAAACTACACACTATAACTTAACAAGCACTGTTATAGTGTTCAAAATGTTTACCACTTTAATATCCTCAAGTTTGATTCTATTGTACTATTTTTATATCCGGAATTATCTATCGCAAGTTCATCAAACCATAACACATTGATAAGTAAAATACGAGGAGTGAATTCCATTTAAAAAAACCTGTATATCTATAGAAAAATGTGATGAAGTTGACCACTTGATAATATATTTTTTCTATGGAACAGTTGGAGTAAAAATCAAAATAAAATTTTTAATTCAAAGAACTAATAAGGCGTTGAAATACAAAACAACCAATTTGTTATCTAAATCTGCCGATTGTTTGACAGGCGATCGATTGGAGTGCTTATAAAATAGTTTCACGGTGTAGCGTTGTCCTACGTAGTACTTTCCCACATTCTCGACACTTCATTTTCAGATAATTATTTCTAATTCATAAAAGCTAGCCTGCAGATCCAAATCAAATGAAAATGCACCTAATAGGACGACAAAATGGACAAAGTATTGCGAATAATTTGAAAAATACGTTAGATCCGATGTTTTGAAATATTTTCATTCAACAATAGAGTTAGTGATATTCAAGATTTATAATAAATATATTGTATAACTAAATATGATATACATCGCATTCAATGTTTGGATACAAAATTTTTAGCTACCGGTACCTTTAACTTGTTTTTACAACGTTCTCTGCATGTTCGCAAAGTTATTTTCTACATGCAAAAATTAATATATTTCAGCTGTTCTGATAGTAGTAAATTGAATGAATTGAACCAATAAAGTAGATAGGCGGGGAAAACGTTCACTCCCACCCAAAATTAGATATTTCAAAATTTGTGGAAATTAATATCGCAAACTCTATGGTCGTTATAATGCTGTTATAGATTGCCAATACTGTACCACCTGTCATTGAGTCAAATATGTCCGACGTGTTCCATACCAATAGTTAGGCCGTTCTATATTCCCTGATTATAACTTCGACTTACTACATTTACTCATTATTTAAAGCTGTCTTATTAATCCTTGATATAAAGAATAAAACCATCAAAAAACGTAATGCTTTAAATCTTTCATGTATTTTCAGAAACTTTACAAAATAAATAATGTTACAAAATAAACAAACGTTAGTAAAATGAAAACTAAACATCTGAAAAGCTAAAGATAATGATTAGTAATCAATCTCATAGCTCCCATCGGAAATAAGATTTTAAGAGTTGGGCAAAAACGGACCCCCAGATATACCAGAGGTGAGATCAGGTACCTAGAAGGATTAAGCACCCCCTATCGACTGATCACACTCGCCGTGAGCCCTATATCTTGATCAAGTAAACGGGTTAATTCGTATTCAAAATCAGTTTGTAATGTGTCGAGTTCGTAAAAATCAATAGTTCTATTCATGAAAGGGGAAGATAACGAACAGTGATCAATCTCATACCTCTTATAAGCAATACAAATGGAGCGTTGGGCAAACACAGACCCCTGGATATACCAGAAGTGATATCAGGTGCCAAAGAGGAGTAAGTATCCCCTATCCACTGGTCACACTCGCCGTGAGCCTTATATCTTGATCAGATAAACGGATTCATTCGTAGTCAATATCAGCGTGTAAAGAACGACCTAACAATTGGTATGAAACATGTTAGACAGCATTTGACACAATGACAGGTTGTAATAATCGTAATAAAAACGGATACAAAATAGGTCTAAGCGTAAAGGACTAGGAAAACAGAACGCCTACATCTTGGAATCGTTTAGTTGTTCACGAAGCTATAAAACATCTTTCCCTCAACGGGCGTACATGTAGGATTGTTATTTCGGCACTTTGGGATTAACAAAGAAGGATGTTTAAAAAGCTAACATGACTGATCGCAATATGATTAATCTGAATTTTTGCATTGATTGATTAATTGTATCTTCTGTAACATCTCTCTCGAGAATTTTTCACTCATATGGAGACGTCACCAAGACCGGTGAAGGGCTTCAAATTTAGGCTTTTGCTCGGCACTTTCGGCCATTCAGCAGTGAGGGTTCTTTAACGTGTTACACCTACTGAGACGCGGAACATCCGTTTATAAGGTCATCTCCGAGGACCCGTAATATTCATACCTGATGCCGGGCCTTTGGCGATGGAAGTGTCACTACCTGTTTTAACGACTTAGGTCTGTCGCGGCCGGGATTCGAACACTGGCATTCTGTATGCAGGGCGAACGCTCTGATCTCTAGGCCACGGCGGTGATGATCTGAATTGTCGTGTGACATAACTTTAAAATACTTTAAATGGGTATCTTTTAATTATGAATTCAAATAGAAAGAAGGAGAAAGACAGAAAAACCTCCATTTTGTGATCAAGTCAAAATACAACGAAGAGGTAATGACAGTATTACACTCTCTTTCATTCCATCGAGGAATTTCTTTTTGGTAAACAAGTTCATATATTACCTTTAAAGTACTCTGTATAAACTTACTCGTTTTCGTTTAGTTTTCTTTCTGTTTTAGTGGGGGGGGGGTCTGTTTGGTCATATTTTGTTTCGATTTCGTTTTATACCTTAAAGGTAACTACTTTTAATTAACAAGACACGATTACAGAGTGACAATAAATGCTCTCATTTATGAAAATTCATTTCATCTCATTAATAACCATATACACAATATTATCCCGGTGATAGGTTGATCGCATCACGACAAACATCTTGAATCAATTATTCAAAATACAAACATATTAATCTTTTTTCTCATGTATATAATCCTTTGGAAGATTTCATTAGTTATTCTGTTTTCCATGTAGATATTCCATTGGAAGATTCCTCATCAGTGATCATGAAAGATGAAAAAAATGAAAGTAAGATACTTTTGCAAACTTTTGAAATTGTTGGTACGACTATTCTTATCAGAATTTATTCAAAATCGTCTATATCAGAAAAAAAATCTTCTTGTAGCCTTCAACTTGACATTTAAAATATATCAACGATGTTTAGCAATTAAGAATACTCATTTTCATTCATATGTCGATTCCATAAAATTTCGATAAAATTAAGGATTATCTCCCTTATGCATAGCTCTGATCCTTGGACGAATTTGGCTCCAGGTTTGTTTGTTTTTGGCACTCTAGTCTTCCTTTTACCTCTTACAAGTTTATTGTTATTTTAAATTTCGGCTTGAGCATCACTGGAGAGACATTATTTGTCGAAATGCGCATCTGGTGCATCAAAATTAGTACCGTATAAGTTTAACATATCCCAGGGAACTCGAAATAAAAGACACAACAGAGTCGTCCACTTCTGCTTCATACTTAGATATTTTATTGAAAGTAGATATTAACGGCAAACTAACAACTCAACTTCCACACCTGCATCATATTTGGATATATTATTGAACATAGATATTAATAGCAAACTACCAATTCACTTTAATGAGAAACGAGTCGACCTCTCCATCGTCAGCTTCCAACATTTGTGTAGCAAGATACCATTTTCGCCTGCATATGGTGTTTATATCTCTCAACTGATTCGAAAAGCGAGAACACAATCTGTGTGTGATCATTGATTCAATGAAGGCAGGCTACTGACAAACACGGTGAAGTCTCATTTAAAGTCAACATTTCGCAAATTCTATGGTTGTTTTGATTATCTATTCTACAAATACAACGGGTCATCATGTCGAACGGTGTCTGGGTTTTCGTGGGAATTGTTAGGGCGGCCTTTCTTTCCATACTGATTTTCACTACCGATTACTTCGTGTAACTGATCATGATATAGGGCTCACGATGGCTGTGACAGATTGACAGTAAATACTTAGCCTCCATGGTACCTGATCCCACCTCTCTTACATGTATATTCAGAAGTCCGTGTTTGCCCAGTTCTCTATTTTGTATTCCTTATAGTCGTTATGAGATTGATAACTGTTTCTTATCTTCACATTTTCATTGATCAATTGCAAAACCAATAATACGCAGAAAATAAGTGAATATCTGTGCAATTCTTTATCTCTAGATATAATCCAAAATCAATATATCTCGAAAGAATTATGAATTTCAATAAAACTCCCGGGATTTGCCAAATAATCTCTGTATACTAGAGAGGAGATTACATACAATGATCAATCTCTTGAATTCTATATAGAACAAAAATATAAGAGTAGGACAAGCACTGACTCAGTAATAATAATTCAGACACTTTGTATCTGAATTAATTTTTAAACACACGTATTATCATTTTATATCCAAAGATCCAGTTTCGTTTGTCAAAAATCCTATCCTCAATTGCTAGGGCTTTGACTACAGATTAATTATCTACTTATCATGATATTGGGCTTACATCGACTGTGACCAGTTAAGAAAGGATCCTTACTCCCAAATGTCTTATCCCACCTATGATGTGTCCAGTGTTCTGTACTGGGGGGGGGGGGGGTATTTGCCATCTTCTGAATTTTGTATTCTTTGTAGGAATATTCACTAATTTTCAAGAATCCATACAAGACAGTAAGCTAGCAGTAATTCTGGAGAACAGTTCTCAATATCAAAAACTATTTAACTTACGTAGATAGAAAGCGAGGTGGTTAAAGGCTTTAGTATAACGATAAGATACTAGTATTTATTCTATTCCTAAGTCATGAAGAATCAATGATGAATTACCTGTTTGATATTTTAAGTTGAAGACTGTGCCATAGGCGATGACTTTCGAAAACATTTCAAGCAATACATTGAAGAGTAGAGGCATGCCCAATATCACAAATAATCATTGTTGGAGAGAATGAAGTAGGGAAAACTAATATTTCCTATCGACTTCAAAGAAGAGGTCAGGAAGAAATAGATCAAATGCGATCAACGAAAGGGGTCGAGTGTATGTAGACATTGATATCATCTGTAAAGTAATATAAATTCATCAAGGAATCTTGCATTTAATAATATGACTGAATAAGAAACTGTAGAGAATTTATTTGAAGTGTGATGCGAATACATGGTCTATAATGTGTATTACAAACATGGCTTTATTCAAAACCTTCTACATGAAAGTATATATGTCTATGGCCTTTAACTCGACAGTTACATATATCGACGACGTTAAATTTGTCAACAATATTTCTTTTCATTCATATCTCGATTCCATATATCCCTGTAAAATCTAGATGAAAGACACCATGAACTCTGTTACATCTGATTTGTACTTAGATATTTTATTGAAAATGGATATCATCGGCAATCTAGCGACTCAACTTTATGATAACGCAATGATTTCAGCTTATCCACCGTCAACAACCCATATTTATGCAGCAATATTCCATTATCACCTGTATATCGTATCTATATCTCTCAACCGATTCGATACTCTTGAGGTTGTTCTGAGTATGACCAGTTTTTGAATTGAGACAGACAAGTTTTTTTTAATATTATTTAAACATATATGTATATATATATATATATATATATATATATATATATATATATATATATATATATAAGCACTGAAAAGGCCACGACACTGTTGGTTATTCAAAACTCAAATTTTCGACGCAACCCGCGTCTTTATCAAGAGACATATATTACATAAACAAATACCACGCAAAATCGACAAGTATCGATAAACTACATTGGTGACAAGAGTGATACACTGTTGTATTGAAAGCGTGTTTACTGACTATGGTTCAGAGAGTTTGTACCATGGTCGGGTCGGGATGAAAATAGAAGTAAAATAGAAGTTTTAAATAATCAACAGTGTCGTGGCCTTTTCAGTGCTTTTATAAATTTCTTTACTGGACTTGTATCTTCTCAGATCCGACACTTTAAGAAAGTAGCGTGTTGTTGGGTTTGTGTGTTATATATATATATATATATATATATATATATATATATATATATATATATATATATTCTGCAAAGAAACTTGTACAAAACGTTTATAAGAAGCTACCAAATGTATAAGGAGAGAGAGAGAGAGAGAGATATGCATACAGTCATTATCTAATATATTAAAGGTACATATATATTGACCTTATTTTTTTTAAAGAAAACAAAACAAACACTTAATGAAATAATTGATTCCAGCGGTTCCAGCAGTTGTCAAACAAATCTTTTTCACCATTTTTATATGCAATATGTCTTTGAGTTTCATAAAATGTATTCATTAGCGATATCGCAACATTTACATTCAGTGCCTTCCCTTTACATCGCATAGTATAGATATAATATTTCAGCCAAAGAATAAGATTATTTTGTATAGTTTTCTTTTCATCCAAAAATCCAAAAATAAAATTAGTTTTTGTTATTGATATTTGAAGATTGGTCTTATGTTCAAAACAAACTTCAAATTATCTTAAGAAATGCTGAACACTATCACATTCCCAAAACAAATGTTCAATTGTTTCTTCTTCTATCTGACAGAATTTACAATTCTTATCATCAATAATTTTGATTTTGAATAAGTATGAGTTTGAAGCTAAAATTTTGTTCCGAATTCTGTATTGAAACCATTGTAGTTTACAAGTACTTGTAACTTTAAAGGGCAATCTGAAAATCATGTTCCATTCTGTGTCATTTAATTCAAATATTTCATTCCACTTTCTTTTATCAGTAGGTTCTGTGCAGTTTTGATTGGAAAGAGTAAAAAATTGTCTTGATTTTTTGCATCGTAGAAGAGTATATATACTCGATATGATCAGAGGGTTTGTTAATTTAATTAATTTTTTATCAAACTTGACTTTTTCATCCATGATTTATTAGCATTTATGACACTCATATATTCTAAAACATTAATTTTCATTCACAAGAAAGTTAAAATTGTAAAATATTTGAGTAGATACTGTTACTGTAAATGGATTTTGTTTATGCTGTAGCTAAATCCAAGAATCAAATACATCAACCCAAAATTTGTTTTTCAGCGATATCTTTATCTTTTTATGTATTCTATTCCACATGTAGTAACTTTATTAAGATCTAAATTTGGTATGAAATTATGAAAACACCTATCTGAAAAAAAGGAGTTGTCTCATCCAAAACAATTTTGAAGAGGTTATAAAAGCCTTTACATTGATCCTTTTTAACCCACCATCCTCATATTACTTTACGATTACCTCTTTTTTAAATTATATGTTGAGAATGGCTCCACAAGAAAGAAAAGAATAGTTTATCTAATTCTTTACAATAGCTGTCATCTGGATTTGGAATTGCCATAAAAATATGATTTGATAGAGGAAAGACGAGAATTTTGATAACAGTAATTTTTCCTATTGATGTCAAATGTCTTTTCTCCCATTGATTTAATATTGATTTTATTCTGCTTAGCTTTGGCTGATAATTTAGTTTTGACACGTTCTGTAACTCTACATCAAAATTAATTCCAAGTAGAGTAAACTTACAAGTCCCCCAATTCAGATGAAAGTCTTTAGAAAGGGTATCATGACTATATTTTTTTTTATCCAATCCATAATGTATTGGTTTTTGAAAAAATAACTTTTAGTCCTGACATTTCAGAGAAGTGTTGCAATACTTTTATTGTTTCTAAAAGAAATCCTTGCTACCATCAAGTATAATTGATGTATCATCGGCTAGTTGTGAAATTTTCTTTTCATTATTATTCATAGTTATACCTTTAATACTTTTATTTTCTCTTATTTGAATAGCTAAAATTTCTGCACAAAGAAGAAAAATATAAGGTGATAAACGATCACCTTGTCTACATCCTCTTTGAATGTTGAAAGATGCCGATAGATTGCCACCTTGGTCAATAGTAGATATGATGTTATGATGGAATAATTTCACCATTTATGAATATCAGGTCCAAACTTTAAATAAGTTAAGGTCTTTTGTATAAAATTCCATGAGAAGGTATCGAAGGCTTTCTCAAAGTCAATAAGTAGTAAAAGACTTGGGATTTCTTCTTCTTCAGTATACTGCATAATATCATAAATTAGTCCAGTATTTTCTCCTATATACCTATTAGAAATGAAGCCAGTTTTATCAGGATTAATAAGTTTATCCAAGTAAATCTTTAATCTATTTGCAATGGTACCAGAAGCTATTTTATATATAGTGTTAAGAAGTGTAATTGGACGTCAGTTTTTAAGATTTGTCTCCTTTAGGTAAAAATGTAATAATTCCATGCCTCTGTGTTATTGACAGAGTGCCATTTTCATATGCATAGTTGATAAACCTTACAACAAATGTACCAAGGTATTTCCAAAAAACCTTAAAAAAAACTCAGCTGAGAACCCACCAGAGCCTGTTGATTTATTTGCTTTCATTTTACTTATTGTTGTAGAAGCCCCTTCAATGTAATTTTACCTTCTATAAGCATAGATGGATAACTTGGGAATATCTTCATACTTTAATTCAGAATTTAAGTCAACTATGTTTATTTCCTGATTAGGACTTCAACATTTTATTAATCAATTTACCCTCAATGCTAATTGCTTTATAAGTATGGTGGATTTAGGTATTTAATGATCAGAGGCGCGTGCGGGAAAAAAATCTGAGAGACAAGAGGTCTGTTGGCTGCTATTAGGTCCCCTGTTCACTCTGATGGAGGACCAGGTGACAAAGCCCCCGAAACGCCCCGTGTTTAACTACTTGATGAAATCTGGTGTAAAACTACAAGAATATTCAAGTACACAAGTTGCAATCTAATTTGGCAATGAATAATGTTTCAGTTTTCATATCTTATTCAATCTTCTTTCATAACGTTGTTTGTTCCTGCGTCTAGCATCTATATCATTGACAGACTCGGGTGTCGTCCGTATTTTCTTCTCTGAACCTCCTCGTTATAAATGTTATAGCACTTGTAAACTTAATATAAAATGTTTTGATTTTAAAACGATTTACTTTAAGTTCTGCTGCAATATATATATATATATATATATATATATATATATATATATATATACTTTATATATTTGTTACTTATTATTATCTTTTATAAATTATGCATGGTTAAAATAGACTCTCTCTGGGTACGAGTTAGCTTTACTATTTGTCAACGTAATTGGGTTAACTCGTTCCACTTGAGATTAATTAAGTTTATTGTTTTTCTTTTCGGACATTTTGGATCAGCTCTTTGGACGAATAAGGCATGTCCTAATTCGCTCCACTTTAAACATTGATTGGCAAGCCTAAAGACCAAAAACATGTAGTCTGCGTTGTAAATACGTTTGTAGATTAGTGTAGTTGTAGTGCTAGATGTATTTATATGTAGTTTTTGTTATTATATGAGCTCTGTTGATATTGACCACATTATGTAATTCTTTACGTTTGTCCTGATGAAGGGACGGGGCGTCCCGAAAATTTGACAATCTCGTTCGTGTCGTTGGTCATTTGAGTGTTTTATATATATATATATATATATATATATATATATATATATATATATTAAAGCACTGAAAAGGCCACGACACTGTTGGTTATTTAAAACTCAAATTTTTATCTTTATCAAGAGACATATATTACATAAACACATAACACGAAAAAACGACAAGTTTCAATAATCTACATTGATAACAAAAGCGACAAACTGTTGTACTGAGTGATAAAAATGGTGGTTTTGTTATAAAGCGTGTTTACTGACGATGGTGTAGAGAGTTTGTACCATGGTCGGGTCGGGATGAATATAGAATCATTCTTGAAAATTACAGAAATCAGATAAATTTAGAGGAGAAACTTCCAAAACAATGTGATTATGAAAGAAAATGGTGGGAAGATAATGATATGGAGTGATTACGTTCAAAACAATATTTGATAGTCCGTAGCATTGATGATTCGTATATGGTAAACAGTGCTGACAACGAAAAATAAAATGATTGCCAGAGGAACACGATTAAACAACAAACAGTGTCAATCAAAAGACACAGATCTAGCATTAAAATCAACAATCCAAAAGGTGAATGGGAGAGAAGTCTAAGGAAAAAGATACGGTATTATATTTCAAGCTAATATATTTTTCAAGGTCAAACAAATTAAAGCCACAATCTAGAATTTCTGATATCGCAACATAAACAGCTATGGGAATCCAAACTTATGTTAATTTAGAATAATGTTTTACCATAGTTTAAAAGCCGCAATGTCGAGACTGAAATATGAGAGAGAGAGAGAGGGGGGGGGGCTATATAAGTTCATAATTGTAATGATTTCTTATGATGTTCTAACATAATTAGGAAGTATTAAAGGACAATTGAACCTGTGTATATATCCTTAGGGCTATTAAATTGTGATGAACAGTCATCAACATTGATTCACTAATTTAAACAGCCTTGCCAGGAACTTCAACTGTATTTCCAACGTAACAAATGACAATATTTTAGTGTAGAGTAATTGAATGTAATTGAAAAAGTAACTATAATTACACCACCAAATTTAGCTGTAATCGATTAAATTACAATTACAAGTAATTGAAAATAGCTTCGATTACAGATTACTGTTGATTACTTGAAACAAGAGGCCCACAGGCCTTATCGGTCACCTGAATACTAGTGAAAAAGTATCACTACTTCCATGGGCAATGAAATCTAGAAAAAAAAATTGAATGATAGTTATCAAGAAGGAGTTAAAATGTCTCTTGTTCGCACATTTAATAACTGACCATTTTGGCCCCACCCTGATACCAAAACCCCTACCCCTGGGATCATCAAATTTACAATTTTGGTAAAGGACTACCTGCTCTTTTTAAATATCTATTTAGTGTCAATATAGTATCAACCACACTAAAGAAGATGTTATACACATAAGTGTTTTACCCATAAACACTATACCAAGTTTGACCCCGCCCTGGTGTCAAAACCCCTACCCCGGGGATCATGAAGTTTACAATTTTGGTAGAGGCCTTCCTGCTCTACACCACCATGCATTTAGTTTTTCTTACATAGTTATTTCGGATATCAAACATTTCGGTTGAGCATCACTGAAGAGACATTATTTGTCGAAATGCGCATCTGGTGCATCAAAATTGGTACCGTGTAAGTTTTACATGTGTGTGGTTCTTGAGAAAATGATTTTTCAAAATTTGTCAATTTTGGGCAGTTTTTGCCACGCCCCTAGGGCCCCAGGGAAGCTGGAGTCCTGAAATTTACAATTTACGTCTCCCTTGTCCCAGTGATGCTTCATACCAAATTTGAAAAAAAAATTGTACTGGTAGTTATTAAGAAGAAGTTAAAAATGTTCCATTATTGACGGACGACGCACGACGACTGACGAAAACCAATTGCAATAGGTCACCTGAGTTAGTGTGTGTAGGATGACATGATTTGAAATTCAAATATTGGTGTGTATCCGTATTTTTGTAAAATATATCAGTTAGGATGTTGGTTTCATGTTTTATCACCTTGATGTCCAAAACGGGAATCGAAGTATCACTGTATTCCATGGTAAACTGGATATTTGGATTGAGCGTATTCAACAAATTGTGAAACTTGATCAGCTCTTCTTCGGATTTTTCCCAAAATATAAAACAGTCATCTAGATATCTTTTCCATGAATTCCTCAGATTTTGTCCAAGCTCTTGACTCATTTCCTCATCGACTTTTCGATATAACATTTCTTCGAAATATCCCATTACTAAAATGCTGTATGCAGGGGCCATTTTAGTTCCCATATCTGTTCCTTTGATTTGTTTGTAGAATTCGCCATCAAAATGAAATGTGCTGGTTTCCAAAATGAATTTTATGGAATCTGTAATACATTCCATTGACAAATTTCTTAGGATAAGTTTCGGGTGTTTTTCTATCCAATATTTGAATTTCAAATCATGTCATCCTACACACACTAAAAGGAATATCCCGTACAAATTGGCCAGAAGGATTTACACTATTGTTAAAGATGAAAATACTAAAGACCAAAGACTGGCGGAATTGAAAATATTTCTTACTGCGCAGAATTATCCGGAAACACTCATTCTTTCAGCCATAAATGAAGCAAAGAAAATTCCAAAGCATACACTTAGAACAACAAGAGAAAAAGAACACGATCCTTTCCTAATACCATTTATGACAACTTACAATACAAAACATGTAAATATCTTTCAGGAAGCTAAGAAGAATTTTACAGTTATCGAGCGTGATTTAGAACTTCAAAAAAATTATTCCCAAATCCGACCTACTTCACAGCCAAAGACAACCATCTAACTTGAAAAAATTATTAACAAAAGCTAAATTCAATTCAACGCCTAAAAAATACGCAGTTTCTACATTTGGTGACCCAAGGTGTGGTACATGTCCCTTTCTAAAAACAGGACCTTCTATTACTGACCTGTTTTTATATTCATATGAAGCAGAATTTATTCAAAACTTCTTCGTGAGAACAAAACATCTCTCGCTGTGACCTTCAATTCGACTTTTAGATATATCGATGACGTTTTGTCTATTAACAATGATAGCTTTCATTCATATGTCGATTTGATATATCCCTGTGAGCTCGAAATAAAGGACACCACAGAGTCGTCCACTTCTGCTTCATACTTAGATATTTTATTGAAAGTAGACATTAATGGCAAACTGACAACTCAACTGTATGACAAACGCTATGATTTCAGCTTCTCCATCGACAACTTCCCACATTTATGTAGCAATATTCCATTATCACCTGCATATGGTGTTTATATATCTCAACTGATTCGATATGCAAGAGCTTGTTCTGTGTATGGTCTGTTTTTAAATCGAGGTAAGCTACTGACAAACACGTTGATGGTACAGGGGTTTCAACAGTCTCGATTGAAGTCAGCATTTCGCAAATTCTATGGTCGTTATAACAATCTAGTTCGTCAATACAACCTGGGTCAAACGCTGTCTGGCGTGTTTCATACCGATTGTTAAGCCGTTCTTGGCACACTGATTTTGACTGCGGATAACTTCGTTTACCTGATCAGGATATAGGGCTCACGGCGGGTGTGACCGGTCAACAGGGGATGTTTACTCCTCCTAGGCACCTGATCCCACCTTTGGTGTGTCCAGGGGTCCGTGTTTGCCCAACTATCTATTTTGTATTGCTTATAGGAGTTATGAGATTGATCACTGTTCGTTATCTTCACCTTGCATTTAACTATCGAGTTTGTATCTCTGCTGGTGGACAGTCTGTCCCCGAGGATACTTGTCGCTCGATATATGTTCCTTCATGAATATACACAATAACGAAACAATACTGGCTGACACGTCGCCCAGTATAAAAAGGTGTCACTCTGTGGAGTCTATAAGGGACACAGACTCCTACAGATCGGCTGGTGTCCCTCGGATTATCCTTCGAGATATCAAACATTTGTCGTATGTACAATCGTCAGATTGTCAGCTTTGGTACAGAAACCAAAATTCTTATACCCAAATTAAAGACTGTCATGTTCCTTTAAGAGATATATTTGATAATTCCTTTTCAGACCCCATGTGATCAACCTCAAACTGTTCTGCAAAATATTGCAAAACTTGTGATATACTGATCACTAATAATTCATTTAGTAGTGATCTAACTGGACGTAGTTTCTGTACCAAAACGTTTGATAATCTGACTTGTAAATCTTCTAACGTTGTCTACGCCATTGAGTGTAACCTGTGTGGCTTAATTTATGTGGGAGAAACCAAGGGTTCACTTAATAAAAGAATATCGGGGCACAGATTTCAAATTAATAATGGTGGTAACCAACTTCTTTACAAGCATTTTCATCCACCGGACCACTCTATCTTGTCCATGAGGGTAAGGGTTTTAGAAAAAAAATTACCATCACACAAACAATCCTATATTAAGCACCCCTTTTCGTAGACAACGAGAAGATCACTGGATCAGGACCCTAGGCACTGCATTTCCATATGAATGCAATGATAATGTATATGATGTGGGGAATTTGACTAGTCCACAAGGAAATAACGTGAATGTGATGGGACTCTTTCCCAATACCCAAAGACGAAAACGCAGTCATGGACATCGTTCATATAAAAGACCAAGAATAAATTATGTCACGTTTGATTCACTTTTGCCTTACGTCAACGGACAATTAGGTCCACATCATATCCGTACAAAACTTTACTCTATTCCATTGAGAGTTTTACACACGTTTTTTGAAGAAGCTATGGCTAGTCTATACTTGGATTTTTCAACACCTGAATATAGACTGAACTCTATGATTATGGATGTTGCCTATCACAGGCTCTATAAACCAGCACGGACCATGGATGATATTCCTTCCAAATCATGCTGCAAGTTCCTTGGGCTCAAATTTACAAACAAAGGAATAGATGCCGTCAACATAAGCAACATTCTTCGTCATAAAAGGGTTCAGTCGTGTATTCCAACTTATTTCAAGTTTAAGTCTACACCCTGTATTTCCTACAGCTATACTTCTACTATTGCATCCAAACTTTATAATTATAAACAAACTTTGCAGTGCTTAGATATAGACCATCTTATACGTAATCCACCAACATGTTCTTGTTCTTCATCTTCTTTCAACTATAGTCCAGCTGGACATGTCATTACTGGTGATGTTGATATAGTTGAAAATGAGGACCTCAAATCACTTATTCTTAAAGGTCCTAAATACAGAGAACCTCGGTCTTTTAATTGGCGACAGAACTTCATCTCTATAAGGAGTTCTGTCGAAGATTATGCCAGACGATGGGCTAAATATGAAAAAGAAGAACTTGATACATTGTCAGAATGGGTTAAAAGCATAAGAGGGATATTAAAATCCCGCATTAGACACATGAGAAGAAAAGTACGTACCATCTATCCTTCTGTGTTTAGTAAACCAGAAGTGATAAAAGAATTACATAGGTTACATGAGGAATATGTTTTGGTTCCAGCTGACAAAGCTAGTAACAACATTGTCTTTGTTTGTAAGGCTCATTATTACAACTGTATTTTAAACGAACTTGGCATTAATTCCACTTTTGGTAATCATACTTATACTCCAACTGCCCTTTCAAAAGATGAAATTCTTCAAAACCATGCTTCAGTTTTAGACACATTTAATATTCCAGTCAATGGGTCGAATGAATATGAGTTACCGTACCTATACTGGATTCCTAAACTACATAAAAACCCTTACAAACAAAGATACATTGCTGGATCCAGTAAGTGCTCTACCAAGCCCCTATCTTTGCTCCTCACGAAAATGTTAACAGCTGTGAAGGAGAAACTTCAAACTTACTGTGCAACTACATATGCCAGAAGTGGTGTTAATCAAATGTGGATTCTAAAAAATTCTAAAGAACTTTTAGTAAACTTGAAATCACAGAATTTTTCCCAAATCAATAGCATTAAAACCTATGACTTTTCAACACTATACACGACCATTCCTCACGATAAATTAAAGACTAGACTTTTTGACATCATAGACAGTTGCTTCTTCAACAAAAACGGAAATATTCATATCTAGTGATCAGTCATTCAAAAACTTACTTTGTTAAACACCACTCCGATTCCACGCACAAGTACTCTGAAGTTGAAATAAAAAAATATGCTAGAGTTGCTCATTGACAACATCTTCGTGGTCTTTGGTGATCAGGTCTTCCAACAGTCTGTTGGAATTCCAAAATGGACTGATGCAGAGAGAAAGAGCACAGAAAAATCCTAGATGCGTCGTTTGAAATCATTCCGTCTAAGTGGAATGAATAATTTGAATGATTTCACGCGCATGAATTCAGGTTAAATCCTTAGCTAAAATCAGTTTCCACAGCCTAATTGCGAAAATTCACCCGATAAGATATCTTATTTTGTATGATTGATATAAATACAATTCGGTTCCCTCGTTTCAAGGCTCTGACCTTGAGTTCCTTAATTTGGCCATAACGAGGACTCCCAAATTTGCGATTATTGTTTGACCTTCAATACTTCCTAATTATGTTAGAACATCATAAGAAATCATTACAATTATGAACTTATATAGCTCTCTCTCTCTCTCTTTTCCTTTCATATTCTAATCTCGACATTGCGGCTTTTATTCTTTTTTAACAAATAAGGGGGGGGGGAGTGATAATAAAAAGAAAAAAAATGTCTTGACCTTGAAGACTAGTATATGATTATTATATCATCTTGAGACCTCTAAACTATGGTAAAACATTATTCTGAATTAACATAAGTTCGGATTTTCATAGCTGTTTATGTTGCAATATTAGAATTTCTAGAATGCGGCTTTAATTTGTCTGACCTTGAAAAATATATTAGCTTGAAAAATGATACAGTATCTTTTCCTTAGACTTCTCTCCCACTCACCTCTTCAATTGTTGGTTTTAATGCGAGATTCATGTGTCTATTAATTGACTTTGTTGATTTTCTTGTTTAATCGTGTTCTTCTGGCAATCATATTATTTTTCGTTGTCGGCACTGTTAACCATATCCGAATCAACAATGGTACGGACTACCAAGTATTGTTTTGAACTTAATCACTCCATAAGAAGATATACAAGAAGTAAATTATCTATATACAGTTCCCAAAACATTTCATGTATACTTTATAGGATTAGGGGCTATAATGTATGCAGACAACCGAACCAGAAGAAACACATTCTTTATTACATATACAAAAAAAACACTTTCGTTATATAGTTTCATTGTTTACAATGTGAAAAAACCTGGACGAGAGATAAATCAGTACATACACGTTACAGATAACTTGAATGTTTATGGTAATTCATGTAAACTTCCGGAGATTTTCAAGCTAAAATTATTAATATCAACCGTTTATGCAAAATGCAAAATCCGTATGGCTTCAATTTATCTTAAGAGTCTACGTTCCATACAAAATATGGTCCACTGCATAAATATTTTCGCCTCTGAAGTCTGTTTCGCTGTCTTGTTTCAAAGCCCTCTTGATCAATAACTTGAAGCAACAATCGAACACTCCTGATTCACAACAAAACCATTCTTGATACACTTCAAGTGTAACAGTTTATATCCTTGTAACTGACCTGATTTATCAACTTGTTCCGTTATAAACATAGTCACATCAAGAAATTTCTTTGTGGTTAAATCCTAACTTGAAATAAAACTTCACAAGCACGACATACTTGTTGTTTGGTGAAATTATGTCATTCATACGGCTGAATTATGTCTTAATAACGACTTATTATCTCGTTATTACGACTTAGTATCTCGTTCGTACGACTTATTATCTCATAATTACGACATATTATCTCGTTATTACGACTTATTATGTCGTAGGCACAACTTAGTATCTCGTTATGTCGTTCGCACGACTTATTATCTCGTTATTTCGACTTACTATGTCGTTTGTACGACTTATTATCTCGTCCATACGACTTAGTATCTCGTCCATATGACTTATTATTTCGTTCGTATGATTTAGTATCGCGTTATTACGACTTGTTATCTCGTTATTTCGACATATTATCTCGTTATCACGATTTAGTATCTCGTAATGATGACTTATTATTTCGTTCGTACGACTTAGTGTTTCTCGTACATACGAGTTATTATGTCGTTCATACGACTTAAAGGCCACAGCACATGTTTTCAAAGTATACAACATTACATGCATTTCGTCTTCTTTATGCTTATAGTAATTAATTCTAATAGTTCGTTCGCCGAAATTTTGCGATAATTAACCACAATACAGACTTGAATCTAAGCCCTGATTTCAAAAAGCTTAGTTAATTAGGTAGGTAGTCAAGTGGTACAGTGACGTCACATGCGCCCTTCGGACTGTGAAAGTACTTTGAGATATTGTTAAAAACTCAACTTTTAGGGGCCTACTTTATTTACCATGGGCAACATTTAAATCGATGTTGACAAATTGACCGAGTTTTATATGTGTTCGCCACCAGTGCACACATATAACGATGTAAATACCCAAATATAGCGAGTAAAGCGCGTATGAAATCGGCAATATTGCGAGTAAATAATGTTTATATGGGTCGCTGTCTACAAACTGTTTGGTAATGTTATTCCTTTATATATCTGTAATTGGCGCTGTTTTTCTAAAATAAACAGTGCAATTATTATTTATTTTTGGATTAGACATATTATGATACGTTAAATTGTTGACAACTAGGCCCTATGCCAAGCTATTGTCACGAGTGCATTTCGGAAAGACAGAAGGGGAAAAAAATACACACACAAATAAATGAAAATACTCAAATTTGAAGTGGTAATCACATTATTTTATTTTGATAAAGCAATCTTATTACTATTTTTGAATTGTGATATGCACGTCTTTAGGAAGTACGAAGTGGGAGCACGGCGTTATAGCCTACTGACGCACTCAAGATGCTACGAGTTCAATAAGGAAATAATTTTATAATTCAATTTAAAGTTAGGAAATACAATATTCTATTATTTGTATAATTAAAAGTTCAATCATTTTGTATCTTTAATTTTGTGTGTGTGTGTGTGTGTGTGTGTGTGTGTGTGTGTGTGTGTGTGTGTGTGTGTGTGTGTGTGTGTGTGTGTGTGAGTAAATCTACCAGTTGGTAGTAGTTACATTATATCGTCGATATATGTTGATATGTTGTTACAAGGTTTAGGTCAGTTGATCCGAGTGTGTATTGAATTTGAAGAGCAAAACAGAATGTATGCTATAGGCCTACCGGTGCTTATAGCTTCGACATATCCATTTTCTCGCAGTTTATCAGGGTCTCTTTCCAAACGGTTTTTGAAAAGGTGACTGTGTGTGTTTTTTAAGGTAAAGTTCTTGCTCCAACAAAAAATTATCCACGTCTTTTTTCTCGTACCTTCCTTCGCAAAATTGAAAAATACTCAGTCTAAATCCTTTCTACCGACAACTAGTACACCCGAGCACGGCACAACACATCTTAATGCATTATCATTTACAAGCCGTTAACGTGATAATTGGTTTTTTGTCGATTAAATCTAATCTGTTTATGAAATGGCTAATAGATGTTTTCAAACCCGAGGGCGCATATGACGTCACACATAATGGCACGTAGACTAGCGAAAGAAAATATGCATATCGCAAGATTTGAATTTCATCGCTTTCAAAGTCGAAAACTACGCAAAATATTTCATTTAAAACCCATTTAAAGTAGTTTTAGGCATAAAAAGATTTAATTTTGCTGAAAAATGAAAAAGTTTAGAAAAATGCGTTGTGTCCTTTAATATGTGTCGTTTATACGACTTATCATCTCGTAATTATGACTTATTATGTCGTTCGTACGACTTAGTTTCTCGTACGTACGACATATTATCTCGTAATAACGACTTATTAACTCGTACGTACGACTTAGTATCTCTTTCGTGCGACTTAGTATCTCGTACGTACGACCTACCAAAAATTATATCAATTGGCAGTAATACGCTTCCGTAGATCTAAGTCAGCTTTAAATGATAACTTAAGAAAATTCGATATGAAGTAAAGCGTTATTTATCGATGTTTCATTTTGATCTTACAAAAGAAATAAGTTTTGATAATTGTTGAATAAATGAAATATGTATGTTCGTTTCTTCTGTACGTGGTTTTAATCTTCAATAAGAACGTGCCCGATTTACTACGGAAAATTCCAAATCCGTGCAAAAATGTGGTGATTCACGTTGCGGTTAATGTAATCATCTAGAGGAAGGCAGAGAAAAAATTCTTAAATGCGGCAAAAAATTAACACCAAATTCTAACATGACATGCAAATCCGAAAATGTAATATATTGTATGACCTGCCCTACCTGTAATGAAAACTATATCGGACAAACCAACAAACTGAACGCCCGTGTGCGCGTCCACAAGCAGCAAATTCGCGATCCAAGTATCAGAAATTCGCCATATTCCGAACATTTTGCCAATTGTGGTCATGGAGATTTCAACATATTTTCCATTTTATAAAATGTATAATGACTGCGAAATTTCCAGAGTTACAAAGGAGGAATACTTTATGAAATTGTTTAATCCCAAACTTAATAGAAAATAACTGTGTAAAATTGAAACTACATTGAACTGAACTATGTAATTGATTTCCAAGTTTTGTCTAATATTGTGTGTATTATACCTCTACCAGTGTAATTTATTATGACGTCACAAAGGACAATTACTTACGTCGTGATATGTTGACGTTACTTAGCAATATTATTTCATTTTATAACTGTCTGAAGAGGCATTAAAGCCGAAAGCGCTAACAGTGAAATGTTATTCGAGTTTTGTGTTTCTTGACTTTTATTATTGGATGTATTTACTGTATCAAATACCGAATTCTTTATTTACAAACTACATATATATATATATATATATATATATATATATATATATATATATATATATAAACTGTAGCAATCATGATAAAAGTTGGTATGCGTTTATAATTTTCAAAATATACAAAAACACTGTCATGATCCTGTGCAGGATTGGACAAAACAAGATGGCAGACGGCAGTTCCAAACAAAGGTAGGCTATTAAAACTCTTCATTTGACCGACTTATTAGATTGCGAATCTATGAATTTTTAAAAACTGCCTGGCCAGGGAGGCATCATTAAGTTACGAATCTAATCTACATTAATCAAATCAAAATATCATAAAATGAAGTCTAGATTCGAAAATGTAAAGGATTTTGAAAAAAAACTAAGGAAGAGGTCCAATCCAGAGCCAAAATTGAAGTCCAATCCGGCATGTTTATCGTGAAAACGACCATAGTCCAATCCTGCACATTAGCAAATGTTCAAGTCGAGATATTTATTTAACCAAGGCCATCTAAGGGACAAATCTCATACACTGGATAAACTTTTCATCAAAAGATATGTACAGAGTCTATTTTACAGAGACTATCTATGCATGAAAACATGATTAGAAACATCTTCGCCCGCTTCGAGTTCTATCGAGACAACATCGTCAACTTCGATCAATGGATTTACAGTTGTACGTGTACATGAGTAAGAATTCCAACAACAAATCAACTTAATGATGCCTCCTTGGCCAGGCAGTGTTTTAAATTCATAAATTTGTCGTTTAATAACTCGGTCAAATGAAGAGTTTTAAAACCCTAAATTTGTTTGGAACTGCCGTCTGCCATCTTGTTTTGTCCAATCCTGCACACTATCATGACAGTGAAAAGGGGTTCCCAGTTTTGATTGGTTTCCAAGGTGTCTTTCTGAACACTCTTACTGATACATTTACACTCATACTCATAACTGATATTGAAGCTGAGATCAATAATCACTTAGTGCGTATAATTACTATTTAATTGACTAGGCTAGTTACAACATCGATTGATTTCTATGATATATTAAGTCTATTGTGTTGCAGTAGGATACCCGTCGTCCCAAAATATTCCACATTAATTGGGAAAGAAAAACACAATTCTCAGCAAACTATTCTGACATGTAACAGACTCGATAATTTTTCATACAACATTGCATAACTAATCGCATTATTGACTCAGTTATCTTCATACACATTTTCATGTCTTAATTCTTGTACAAGAGACGGAATTTGGGAACTGGTATCGCATAATTTGACTGTTTCACTAATATGTAATCAATAAGAAATTTGCATGCTTAACCTTTTTTATTTTACATTTGAAGCTGTCTTACGTAACAGACAAAATGGGTAAATGTTTATCAACAACACAAACGGGGGTAGTTTTCTTCTTCTAACTCAAATATTAAATATGTTGTTTTATGGAATTTACACCCACTGAATTATAGAAATGTTATTCAATTCCTATGAATATGTATATGACTATACGAACGTTCTAAAACATTCGATCTACAGATGAATTATTCCCAATTCGATATACATGGTTAGTGCCTTAATCTGCTATAATATTTTTCAAGGAACTATATCGAGGTAAGAATACCGCATCTACAACGACATTCTATGAAAATGTGATTAAGTCCATTAAGAAATGCAAACTTAAGAGTTGGGAAACAGTGACGTATGTATCTTTCATATCATTCACAAATCAAACAAGCATTCTTTTGCAATACTGAACACTGTCTTGTATAGTTTTCATTCATGCTTGGCATGAAAAAATGAAGATAACGAACATTGACCAATCGCAAGCTGAAATTATGGCAAACACGGAACCCTGGACACACCAGAAGAGGAGGAAGAGGAGTAGGTATCCCGATTAGACCGGTCACACTCGCATTGATCTCTCTATTTTGATCACATAAATGGAGTAACCCGAAGTCAAAATAAATAGGAAAAGAACGGTCTAACAATAAGTATGAAACACGTCAGGCAACATTCGACCTAACGAAAGTTTTTGTTTGTAAATTAGATCAATTATGAATACCATGAAATTTGCAAAATGCTCATCATAAACAAGACCGTTGAAATTCCATTGATATCAGTAGCCTGTTTCGATTTAAGAATTTACAATACGCAGAACATGTCCTTCGAGTATTTAATTGGTTCAGATATATAAAAAGCACATGCATGCGATACTTGAATATTGATACATAAACATGGGAAGTTCACGATGAAGAAGCTGAAGTCATCCCGTTTCTCATAAAGTTGACTTACTAGTTTGCCACTGTCATCTATGTTCAATAAAACATCTAAGTGTGAAGCAGATGTGGAAAACTCTTGAAACGCCTGCAAAATTAACTTATTCGTCAATAGCCTGCCTCGATTTAAAAACTGATCATACGCTCAACAAGCTCGTGCGCATTGAATCAGTTGAAAGACATGTACACCAAATGCAGGTGATATTAGAATATTGCTATATAATTATTGGAAGTTCACGATGAAGAAGCTTAATATAGTGTACGCTGGATAAACTTTGTCCAGCGTAATACTGATTAGTTCAGTTCATTCTCGACGCTCGATCAGAACATACTTTTCTATTGCCCCATATTACGGTCGATAATTTCAATATGTAGTCTTTTTCTTTGTTATCAGCTTTTGTAGTACAGTTTTAGTGTTAGTTTGCTATTCTATTAGTTTTCTTTTCTATGATGTAAATATTCCATCGTCCTAAAGAAGGGACAGGTCGTCCCGAAAATTTCACAGTTCATATTTTTTGTGTGTGACCAGACCTAACCCTTGGGAAGCACTTCCAGGCAAATGTGGAGCTTTGAATTCTTCCTATGATGCAGTTGAAGAAGAATTGGAGAAAATCCTCTCAAAGCCAGATTTAACCTGAGACAATCTCAACAAAGAAAAAAGGTCGGCATTGCATTAAACGTTGCGGCCTGACCCCACCAAAGAGTTCTATACCAAGATCCCCCCCCCCCGAAAATGTACAACAAGGGCGAGACATTATTTGTCGAAATGCGCATCTGATGCATCAAAATTGGTACCGTATAAGTTTTACATCGGTGACATTGTTTTGGGAGCGCTTTGTCCTAACGACTGTAGACAAGAACAATTTTATTTACTGCCTAAGATCCACAAAGAAGACATGACAGGCCGTCCTATAGTCAGCGCCATGGGACATGCCACAGAGGAAATCTCTGATTTCATTGAATTAGATATCCGTCAGCATGTAGAATATTTACCGTCACACTTGAAGGACACGACAATAAAACCCCTTCATGGGGCGTGTCAGACCATGTCCTCCTTGTGATCATGGATTTACTTCACTTTACAGTAACATTCTACATGATGAGGGTATCGAGGTGTGTAGAGAGGTTTGAAAAATAGGGTAATTCAATGTCCCTCAACTGAATCACTTCAAGTTCAATGGTGAACATTACCTGCAAATAAGTAGCACAGCTATGGGAACAAAAATGGCAACATCCTGTAGCACAGCTATGGGAACAAAAATGACAACATCCTATGCCAACATAATTGTGGAGAGTCTGGAACGTAGACTCATATACTATTCACCATTTAAACCTCTTAGTTGGATACGTATCATAGATGACATTGAAATGAAGTGGATTGACGGTTGTGAAAGTTTGGATGATTTTATCGAACTCTTTCCATAATTCCATCATGTTTACTGTGGAAATTTCCACTTCCAAGAACACTTCTTTTGGATACCACATCCACATTTAGAAACGGGGAAATTGAGATTAACTCCTCACTAAACCCACCGACTCTCACTTCTACTGTATATCACTCAGCTGTCATCCACCTCATACTTTCAAAGGTGTACCTAAGAGTTTGGCCAACCGCATCCGCCGCATCTGCTTTGGATATTCCTACTATTTCCCAAGAACAAGGAAAATCATCAAAGCTCATCTCACAAACAGAGGATACGATCCTTGCAAGGTACAATTCGCAATGGATGAGATGTAACGACAGGACCGACAGTCCATCTTCCAGTTCAAAGGAAAACCTCAAAACGACAGGGTTCGTAACATCCCGCCCTCAAGAACCTCAACGATGTTTTGAGAAAATGACAGCCCATTCTGTACGCCAACAATCGAATGGCTGATATTTTCAAGGAGCCCCCGATGACATCCTCCAAACGTCCCAGAAACCTCAAGGACATGATAGTAAGGATTATTCCTCACGATAAATTAAAGACTAGACTTTTTGACATCATAGACAGTTGCTTCTTCAACAAAAATGGAAAACAGAAATATTCATATCTAATGATCAGACATCCAAAAGAATTACTTTCTTATACACCACTTTATTCCATGCACAAGTATTCTGAAGTTGAAATAAAAAATATGTTAGAGTTCCTCATTGGCAATATCTTCGTGGTCTTTGGTGATCAGATCTTCCAACAGTCTGTTGGAATTCCCATGGGCACGGATTGTGCTCCGTTGGTAGTTGACCCGTTATTATATTCATATGAAGCAGAATTTATTCAAAGACTCAGAGTCGACACGCCCCGATTTCCAACAAAGGTTTGGGGTATACAGCACCGTCCTATCAGCTTTAATTCTGAATCTTTAAAGTATGGTAAAATATCCGTATTATGCTTAACTAGATATCTATGGAAATGCAACGTCATCAACTAGGAACACGACACATCGGCTAGAGGAATTTACCCATGCATAAAAGTTTCGAAAATTGTGTGAACATAAAAGTTCAAGACCAAAGGTCACTATCCATGGTACCCAGCACATCTACATGAGATGATCATTTATCGATACTTCTATGTCAAACATCAAAAGCCTAACGCAAAAGACAAAACAATAACAGCCTGGACAAAATGTGTTGCAGGTATTGATACAAATTATTCTCTTGAAGTCTTCAAATATCTTGATAGCTTTTTCCTTCGTTTTATCTGATGTTGATTTGACTTCCTAGCCTGCTTATTCTTTGTTGTTGTTTTTAGTTGGTCTACATTGTTCATTTATTTATTTATACTTTTTTTGTTCTTCTTTTTAAAATGTTGTTTTATTGATCTTCTCTCTCTCTCTCTATTGCTTTTAATATTGAACTTTACTATTTATTATCATTTATAAATTATTGATTAATTCTTAATGCACAGTATATATAGAATATCACCGGGTACGAGTTAACTTTATTTATTAACGTAATATATTTAACTTGTTCCACCTGAGATTAACTAATTCTATTATTTCTACTTCGTACATTGCGGATCAGCTCTTTGGACAAATAGTACATGTCCTAATTTGCTCCACACTTAACATTGACTGGCAAGCCTAACAACCAAAACATGTCCGCGGTGTAAATACATTTGTAGATTTAGTGTAGTTTTAGTGTTAGGTGTATTAATATGTAGTTTTTGTTGTTTGTTATTATTCTCTGTTAATATTGGCCACGTTACGTCATTCTTTTCGTTTGTCCTGAAGAAGGGACAGGTCGTCCTGAAAATTTGACAATCTGGTTGTTTGTGACGTTGGTCATTTTAGTGCTTTTTTGCATACCTTTTGTATTGGACCTTGTATCGATATATATATATATATATATATATATATATATATATATATATATATATATATATCTGTGTGTGTGTTTTTGCAGATATGGAAATTTCTATATATCGATCATTGTATTGACATCAAAGGTTTCAAATTTTCGTGTTTTAATTAGAACGTCCAAATCTAAAACTTCCTACACCACCTGAGTGCATGATCTGCAGAGGAGCCACGGTGAAAATTGAATGTAGTGGAATTCCTGAAGACGTTCAAGAAATAAAATGGTTCAAAGATGGGACTCCGATGAAAACAAGTTCATCTGAAGTAGGAATTTTGAAATTGGCAAATCTGGATCCAACCAATGATGGAAAATATTGGTGTGAAATCACACAATCACCCGGAACCAAAATATCCTCAAATGAAGTGAATATTACAATCAAAGGTGAGAATCTGCCATATTCGTTAAATCTAGTAACACTTGGTGACCAATTCAGCATGGGCCATTACTTAACCGAAAACTTTGAAACAATGTTTATTTCTCTAGAACATGTTTCCCACCTTAATTCTGTATAAGATTTTTTAATTGATTAAAATTTGCTTGCTTTCTGATATTTTCTGGAAGTCACTCCAGAATGTTGAAATTTCAATATCTAAAATTAAATGTAGTTCTCTGAAATTTAACACTATCCTCTTAAACGTCTTGCGGTAATCCATATATTTTGAAAGTTTTTGTGGTCATACTTTGCATCCTGCATATACACGGACTTGGTATGACGACGTTTTATCTATCAACAATAATCAATTTCATTCATATGTCGATTCGATATATCCCAGTGATAGAATTTGCAAAATGCTGACTTTAAACGAAACTGTTAAAACCCCTGTAACATCAACTTGTTTGTCAGCAGCCTGCTTTGATTTAAAAACTGATCATAAGGAAAACAAGCTCTTGTGTATCGAATCAATTAAGAGACATAAATACTATACGCAGGTGGTAATGGAATATTGCTACATAAAAATGAGAAGTTGACGATGGAGAAGCGAAGTCATCCCGTTTCTCATTAAGGCAAGTTGCTAGTTTGCCGCTAACATCTATGTTCAATAAAATATTTAAGTGTTAAGCAGATGTGGAAAACTCTTGAAACGCCTGCAACATCAACTTGTTTTTGAATAGCCTGCCCCGATTTGAAAACTGATCATACGCTCAACAAGTTCGTGCGTATTGAATCAATTGAGAGTCAAATACAACAACATATGCAGGTTATAATAGAACATTGCTATATAAATATGGGAAGTTCACGATGGAGAAGCTGAAGTCGACCCGAAATAATAATAAAAAGGAATCTTCAATATCCGCTTATTATTTTGATATTCTATTGAACATACACATTAACGGAAAACTGACGACTCAACTTTATGGAAGAGGACATGAATAGCTTCAGCCTTCTCCATCGTCAACTTACTCTTTTTCTGAAGCAACATTCCATCATTACCTTATCGCTGAAATGATAAAGGAAGGTGAAAATAACGAACAGTCAACACAAGAAATACAAGACAGAGCTCTACTAATTTTATTTATGTTATAAGGTCGACAGGGGATGCTTACTCCTCCTAGGCACCTGATCCCACCTCTGGTGTGTCCAGGGGTCCGTCTTTCCCCAACTATCTATTTTGTATTGCTTATGAAAGGTGAAGATAACGAACAGTGATCAGTGCCTAGGAGGAGTAAGCATCCCATGTGGACCGATCACACCCGCCGTGAGCCCTATATCTTGATCAGATGAACAGAGTAATCCGTTGTCAAAATCAGTGTGCCAAGAACGGTCTAACAATCGGTATGAAACATGTCATTCAGCATTTGACCCAATGATAGGTTGTGTTGACAAAGTAGATTGTTATGACGACGACAGAATTTGCGAAATGCTGACTTTAAACGAGACTGGTGAAACTCCTGTTTCATCAACTTGTTTGTCAGTAGCTAGCTTCGATTTGAAAACTGATCATACACAGAAAAAGCTCTCGCATATCGAATCAGTTTAGAGATATGAACACCATATATCAATGAATGATAACATTTTCAGATGAACAACCCATTGCATTGTCTACACTGGGCGATTTGCAAATTGAAGGTGCAGAATTGGAAATAAAGTGCAAATCTAGCATTCCAACACCAACAGAAGTTTGTTGGTATAAAGAAAATGAAGAAATAGTAGACAAAGGAAGGTTCCTCAACGGAACGTGCCAAAATCCTTCGTTAACCATTTCCACTCTCAAGCTAACTGACAGTGGCACCTACAGGTGTAAGATAACCAATAACTTTGGATTTGCAGAGTGTACTTTGGATATTGATGTGAAAGGTATTTCTAATATATTTCAAGCTTAAACTCAAGATCACGATGGGTAAGACCAGTCAACAAGGGATCTGAACTCATCCTAAGCACCTGAGCCCACCTCTGGTGTGTCCAAGGGTCCGTGTTTGCCCTACTCTTAAATTCTTCTGGGGATTTATGAGATTGATCGCTATTCTTTATCTTCACTTTCCATTTCAAGTAACAGATTAACTCAGTATCTACAGTGATAGGATGAATTTTGAATGGAACAAATAATAGTAAAGTATGTAGTACAACAAAGGAAGACTACAAAATAAAGATAACAAACAGTGATCAATCTCTAAACATCAAAAGCCTAACGCAAAAGACAAAACAATAACAGCCTGGACAAAATGTGTTGCAGGTATTGATACAAATTATTCTCTTGAAGTCTTCAAATATCTTGATAGCTTCTTCCTTCGTTTTATCTGATGTTGATTTGACTTCCTAGCCTGCTTATTCTTTGTTGTTGTTTTTAGTTGGTGTACATTGTTCATTTATTTATTTATACTTTTTTGTTCTTCTTTTTAAAATGTTGTTTTATTGATCTTCTCTCTCTCTCTCTATTGCTTTTAATATTCAACTTTACTATTTATTATCATTTATAAATTATTGATTAATTCTTAATGCACAGTATATATAGAATATCACCGGGTACGAGTTAACTTTATTTATTAACGTAATATATTTAACTTGTTCCACCTGAGATTAACTAATTCTATTATTTCTACTTCGTACATTGTGGATCAGCTCTTTGGACAAATAGTACATGTCCTAATTTGCTCCACACTTAACATTGACTGGCAAGCCTAACAACCAAAACATGTTGTCCGCGGTGTAAATACATTTGTAGATTTAGTGTAGTTTTAGTGTTAGGTGTATTAATATGTAGTTTTTGTTGTTTGTTATTATTCTCTGTTAATATTGGCCACGTTACGTCATTCTTTTCGTTTGTCCTGAAGAAGGAACAGGTCGTCCTGAAAATTTGACAATCTGGTTGTTTGTGACGTTGGTCATTTTAGTGCTTTTTTGCATACCTTTTGTATTGGACCTTGTATCGATAGATATATATATATATATATATATATATCTGTGTGTGTGTTTTTGCAGATATGGAAATTTCTATATATCGATCATTGTATTGACATCAAAGGTTTCAAATTTTCGTGTTTTAATTAGAACGTCCAAATTTAAAACTTCCTACACCACCTGAGTGCATGATCTGCAGAGGAGCCACGGTGAAAATTGAATGTAGTGGAATTCCTGAAGACGTTCAAGAAATAAAATGGTTCAAAGATGGGACTCCGATGAAAACAAGTTCATCTGAAGTAGGAATTTTGAAATTGGCAAATCTGGATCCAACCAATGATGGAAAATATTGGTGTGAAATCACACAATCACCCGGAACCAAAATATCCTCAAATGAAGTGAATATTACAATCAAAGGTGAGAATCTGCCATATTCGTTAAATCTAGTAACACTTGGTGACCAATTCAGCATGGGCCATTACTTAACCGAAAACTTTGAAACAATGTTTATTTCTCTAGAACATGTTTCCCACCTTAATTCTGTATAAGATTTTTTAATTGATTAAAATTTGCTTGCTTTCTGATATTTTCTGGAAGTCACTCCAGAGTGTTGAAATTTCAATATCTAAAATTAAATGTAGTTCTCTGAAATTTAACACTATCCTCTTAAACGTCTTGCGGTAATCCATATATTTTGAAAGTTTTTGTGGTCATACTTTGCATCCTGCATATACACGGACTTGGTATGACGACGTTTTATCTATCAACAATAATCAATTTCATTCATATGTCGATTCGATATATCCCAGTGATAGAATTTGCAAAATGCTGACTTTAAACGAAACTGTTAAAACCCCTGTAACATCAACTTGTTTGTCAGCAGCCTGCTTTGATTTAAAAACTGATCATAAGGAAAACAAGCTCTTGTGTATCGAATCAGTTAAGAGACATAAATACTATACGCAGGTGGTAATGGAATATTGCTACATAAAAATGAGAAGTTGACGATGGAGAAGCGAAGTCATCCCGTTTCTCATTAAGGCAAGTTGCTAGTTTGCCGCTAACATCTATGTTCAATAAAATATTTAAGTGTTAAGCAGATGTGGAAAACTCTTGAAACGCCTGCAACATCAACTTGTTTTTGAATAGCCTGCCCCGATTTGAAAACTGATCATACGCTCAACAAGCTCGTGCGTATTGAATCAATTGAGAGTCAAATACAACAACATATGCAGGTTATAATAGAACATTGCTATATAAATATGGGAAGTTCACGATGGAGAAGCTGAAGTCGACCCGAAATAATAATAAAAAGGAATCTTCAATATCCGCTTATTATTTTGATATTCTATTGAACATACACATTAACGGAAAACTGACGACTCAACTTTATGGAAGAGGACATGAATAGCTTCAGCCTTCTCCATCGTCAACTTACTCTTTTTCTGAAGCAACATTCCATCATTACCTTATCGCTGAAATGATAAAGGAAGGTGAAAATAACGAACAGTCAACACAAGAAATACAAGACAGAGCTCTACTATTTTTATTTATGTTATAAGGTCGACAGGGGATGCTTACTCCTCCTAGGCACCTGATCCCACCTCTGGTGTGTCCAGGGGTCCGTCTTTCCCCAACTATCTATTTTGTATTGCTTATGAAAGGTGAAGATAACGAAGTGATCAGTGCCTAGGAGGAGTAAGCATCCCATGTGGACCGATCACACCCGCCGTGAGCCCTATATCTTGATTAGATGAACAGAGTAATCCGTTGTCAAAATCAGTGTGCCAAGAACGGTCTAACAATCGGTATGAAACATGTCATTCAGCATTTGACCCAATGATAGGTTGTGTTGACAAAGTAGATTGTTATGACGACGACAGAATTTGCGAAATGCTGACTTTAAACGAGACTGGTGAAACTCCTGTTTCATCAACTTGTTTGTCAGTAGCTAGCTTCGATTTGAAAACTGATCATACACAGAAAAAGCTCTCGCATATCGAATCAGTTTAGAGATATGAACACCATATATCAATGAATGATAACATTTTCAGATGAACAACCCATTGCATTGTCTACACTGGGCGATTTGCAAATTGAAGGTGCAGAATTGGAAATAAAGTGCAAATCTAGCATTCCAACACCAACAGAAGTTTGTTGGTATAAAGAAAATGAAGAAATAGTAGACAAAGGAAGGTTCCTCAACGGAACGTGCCAAAATCCTTCGTTAACCATTTCCACTCTCAAGCTAACTGACAGTGGCACCTACAGGTGTAAGATAACCAATAACTTTGGATTTGCAGAGTGTACTTTGGATATTGATGTGAAAGGTATTTCTAATATATTTCAAGCTTAAACTCAAGATCACGATGGGTAAGACCAGTCAACAAGGGATCTGAACTCATCCTAAGCACCTGAGCCCACCTCTGGTGTGTCCAAGGGTCCGTGTTTGCCCTACTCTTAAATTCTTCAGGGGATTTATGAGATTGATCGCTATTCTTTATCTTCACTTTCCATTTCAAGTAACAGATTAACTCAGTATCTACAGTGATAGGATGAATTTTGAATGGAACAAAAATAGTAAAGTATGTAGTACAACAAAGGAAGACTACAAAATAAAGATAACAAACAGTGATCAATCTCATAGATCTTATGGAGAAAATAAAATTGACAGGAGGGCAAACACGGATCCTAAGAAACACCAGAAGTTGGATCAGGTACAATATAGGAGTAAGCATCCCTTGTTGTCCGTCCAAACCCGTCGTCTATCTTGGTAAGGTATATTAAAAAAAAGGAAATTGATAAGAAAGTTCAAAACCCTGAAAGAACAGTTACTATTCACGGAACATTATTGTAACATGCAACAAAGCGACAGTATTATATTGAAACATATTCATCCAGGTAATATTCTTAACCGTGTGAGCGTATTACAATTTATAGTCTGACGTTTGTGTTCTAACACTTTTCACTGATTGAAAATTCTTCATCTTAAAATGACCTATGCAGACTCGCATTAAATTGCCACAATTCTTGCATATCATGTGATCTTTATGAAATGTTCGTCTATTCTATGAGAAACACTTTCGAATAATGCATATTATGCAAATCACCGTAGAAATGTTTTATGATTATGATAAAATGTTAATTTTATTTTCAAAAGTAAGTAATTTCCATTTTACATTTATTTACCCCATTTCTTGTTAATTTAGAACAGCCCAACTTCACGAATGCAGTTGGTAACCTTATAACCAAAGGTATGGTATTCCTTATTTATTGCATCACAATGATAAGACTCAACATTGTAGTTTACATTTCTAATTGTTGGAAAATCCCTTTAGGAACATCGATGTTGATTCAGCGTAAATTTTCAAAATTTAATCTCCCATGGGGATTAAATTTTCAAAATTTAATCTCCCATGGGGATCCGGGTTAGAATAGATCCTCAGTACCCCTTGCTTTTCGTAAGAGGCGATTAAATGGGGCGGTCCTTCGGATGAGACCGCAAAAACCGAGGTCCCGTGACACAGCAGGTGTGACACGATAAAGATCCCTCCCTGCTCAAAGGCTGTAAGCGCCGAGCATAGGCCTAAATTTTGCAGCCCTTCCGGCAATGATGACGTTTTCATATGAATGAAATATTCTCGAGAGGGACGTTAAACAATATACAATCAATCAATCAAAGTTGAATCAACATTGAAACGTTGTGTTTTTTAAATTGAAATAAGTTGCAATATTGATGATGTTTACTAAGTGTTGACATTTCAAAGTTGAACTATCGTGCGAAATAGGTCGAATTTTTGCTGAAAATTTGTTAGTGTTGATTAAAATTGTGTTGATATTTGAAATATATAGGCAATTCTTGCAAATTTGATTGAATTCAAAATGTAATATCGTTTATGGAATGTACAGACTTTCTGAAATAGTTTTCTGAATCAATTTTAAAACTGTATACTACAATACCATGTGAAACATTCTTAACTTTTGCGAATTAACGAAGTTGTAGAAACCGATACATGTAGATATCGAGAAATAGCTCTATAACGTGATTCCAATGGGTTAGATCCTTAATTAATTGTATTCAATGATGGTTTTTAGGCTTCAAATTACAATTTCCTTCAGATGAATTACCAAAAATGCTGGATGGATTTCGCCATTTTGTCAGTAGTACGCAACGAACATGTTTACTGTCTATCACAAATGATGGCTGCAGGAAATTATCGAACCCAAATATTACTGTTGTAAAAGGCCGTACGAATAATCCACTAACAAGTATTGATGAGGGCAAAGCAGGGATTTTTATTTTCACTACTGAAAATACTGGGGCAAGTAAGTAAATTTATATCAAAATACAGCGCATATTGGTAAAATATGAATTAAAACTTTTAAAGCATCAATTCAAGTAAAACGTTCTAAAGTCCTTATCAAACTGCAGAAAAACTAACACGTTTAGAATGTTTATAACTTAGTGCTATGACTTTACCTGTCATGGTGCCTCAGAGGTTTCGTTGTGAGTTAGAGCCCCACTCGTACCTCTAGGTGACTCAGTGGATAGGGTGTTAATTTTCGTGATAGTGATGCTGTGGGTTTCTAAAAATTTTGCTGCATTACTTACCAAATATTTAATTGTACGCTTATTCATATCTGAGGATGTGTCCACGGGGTCGGGTGAGTATTGTTTATTATGATCCTTAGCTCAAAAGCACTAGCCAAGTGGACTGCACTCGTTTTTTGCTAAAAGCAGGCAAATCAGAACAAGTTTGAGAATAGAAAATGTCATTTATTTAGTAAATGACGAAAATTATATACAGTACAGGGGGTCATTAAAACCAAGTAAAAATTAAGATCATATGCTGCAAATGACTAGATGACCCCCTGTTCCATACGTGTATAAAATTAACATTGAGAAAGAGAACATATATACACAAAATAAAAACATCCGATAGGGGGTTTAACAAAAGAAATTAATTATATATATATATATATATATATATATATATATATATATATATCTGTGCACTGAAAAGGCCACGACACTGTTGATTATAAAAAACTCAGATTTTCAACGCAACCCAACTCAATAATCTACATTGTTAACAAGAATGATCCACTGTTGTACCGAATTTATATATATATATATATATATATATATAAATATATGACTTGCCTAGATGGTCGAGCGGTCTAGCGCGGTGGTTACGTGCTGCTAAGAGATTTGGTTCCGCAGGTCGTGAGTTCAACCCCGGGTAGGGGCGGAAGTGGGTATCCATATAAAGTGAAATTTTCTGTGCTTTATATATATATATATATATATATATATATATATATAAAAGCACTAAAGTTACAACAACACCCGATACCTCAAAGTGTCGGATCCACAACATGGATACAAGGTCAAATACAAAAAATTATACAAAGCACTAAAATGACCAACGACACGAACAACGAGATTGTCAAATTTTCGGGACGACCCGTCCCTTCTTCAGAACAAACGAAAACAATTACATAATGTGGTCAATATCAACAGAGCATAATAACAAAAACTACATATAAATACATCTAGCACTACAACTACATTAATCTACAAACGTATTTACAACGCAGACTACATGTGTTTGGTCTTTAGGCTTGCCAATCAATGTTAAAAGTAGTGCTAGATGTATTTATATGTAGTTTTTGTTATTATGCTCTGTTGATATTGACCACATTATGTAATTGTTTTCGTTTGTCCTGAAGAAGGGACGTCCCGAAAATTTGACAATCTCGTTGTTCGTGTCGTTGGTCAGTTCGTGTCGTTGGTCATTTTAGTGCTTTGTTTATATATATATATATATATATATATATATATATATATATGACGCTTCACATTTCAAATGCAATGTGTATCTTGTATGATCCTCTTAAAATGTACGTTAAATAACTATCCCATTTCCATTCTCATTGACCGTGTAGCGTGTGACAGCGTGGCAAGAATTCCATCGTCATAGAAAGCAAGTTTTTTGACTTGCCTGGATGATGAATAGGAAATAGGGGTTCTGCATCACCCATTCCTCGCATAAGAAAATATCGCATATTCCTCATTGACGTGGAAAGACGTTTAAAGAGAAATACAACCTAAATAACACCCAAGAACAGTGCATAGGTCACCTTACACAAGTCAGTGTCTAGTCGGCCATTTAAACTTTAATAGAAATGACAATTTTACCCGACACTTGAAAACTCACAGGATGGAAACACGGGTGGATCCAGACAAAGAAAATTAAACAGCAGCGTTAACCAAGAAAAGAAAAGCCACTGATTTAATAAATGATGCATCAGAGAAACGGCAACGGTTATTAGAAATTAATTCCACCCGAAATACAGACACCATCGCTCAACATGTGGAGAGTACTAAAGAATCGGCTCAAAATGCAGAGAACGGAGAAAGTTTTAAGGATTCAGAGAACCCTGCTCAAATGAAGAAGAGTTCAGTTGTGATAGAATCTTCACCCAGTAAATGCAACTGGTGTACGCAGATGAAACCTTTACTCTCAGGGAAGAAATTCTGTCGGAGCTGTTCCGAGAATGGACGTGAATGCCGCTGGTGTCACCGACCTCTACCCGAACGTTTTTATAGTAAGAGAACGGATGTCTGCGATACGTGCATTGACAGACGAAAACGATGACAGACCGAGGGAGGAAATAAAACTGCGCTAGAGGGAGCTGTGGAAACCAGAGTACTAGAGCCGAACCCGGGGAATCTGTGGGACATTTTCCAGGGGTTTTTTTTAGAGAAAATAGTGATAATATTAGATTTTTACTTCAAACTACGCTGTGGTCTAAAACAGGTATCAAAAGGTTTCTTACATTGTATGTAAATTTGTTAAGTACAACCAAAACAACGAGGCTGTGTATGCCGAGCCTACATTTAGATCTATTAATCTAACTTTGACCAATGGGTCTGAGATCAAAGAGCAGCTGGCCAACGTATTAAAAATTTGTATATCAGTTATCAGAATTTTGAAAGGGATGGCAGTGGGTGGTCAACAGATCAAATTTTGAAAATGGAAATCAGTACCGCAGAGTTTGCTCCTCTTGCAGGTAGTAGTTATCTTCCATTGTGCCCTAAGATTTTAAAGAAGAAAGCTGTGTTAATATTCAAAATTCAGATCAGAAATGTTTTCTTTGGTCGGTGTTAGCATCTCTTCAACCCGTAAGCAGAACCGATAATCCCACTCGAGTGTCAAACTACATACAATATAAAAATGACCTGCAAACTGAGGGGTTAGACTTCCCTTTACCTCTGTCTCAAATCAAACAAAATATTTATTTATATTTATTTATTTTTAAACCATGGGACAACCCATACGTCCCATACGGAGCATATGGAATGTTACTACAACACACTTCAACTTCACTATGTTGGTGCATTTGGGAGGTGTTGGAGGGTGAGGCTGGATCGCAATGAGATGGATGGTATTATGACAGATAATATAGTCACCAATCGGTTAACGATATATAGTTAACCAATCCTACGAATATCAAACAAACCAAACCCGCTTATGTGTATAGAGGTGCTAATGCTATGGATCATCTCTTTGAGTGTTTGATTAGAAAACAAGAAGAAATTACTAAAATACTATCTCAAATACAATCCATGTCCCTCTCCTCAGACGATAAAAATGAATTTAAAAGCACGTCTGATTGTCATATTTGTGAGCAACCTTTGGGGCTGATAAGGTTAGAGACCATGGTCATTTAACGGAAAAATTCAGGGGGGCTGCGCACAGTCAATGTAATTTACAATATCAGTGTAGAAAGGGAAAAAGAGGCAATTCTAACTTTTACATTCCAGTCATAGCACACAATAGCCGCAACTATGATCTTCATCACATGATGAGCGCCGTTGGGAAACTCAAAGATAAGAAAATTTCATGCATTCCCAACAACATGGAGAAATACATTATTTTTTCGTTAGATAGTTTGCGTTTCATAGATTCATTACAGTTTTTGAGCGCCTCGCTTGATACTTTAGTCGGTAACTTGAGTAAAGAAGGGGGGATCCAAATTCCAAAATCTATCCAAACATTTTCCAATACAGAGCGAAAGAGATATCCTTCTGAGAAAAGGTGTATATCCCTATGACTACATGTCCTCTTGGGACTGGTTTCATGATCAAGAGTTACCTCTCAACACAGCATTTTACAATAAATTGTCTGATTCTGAGGTATCAGATGCTGATTATGCGCATGCGAGGAATGTATAGCAAACCTTTGACATGTGCAATATGGGAGATTATCATGATCTTTATTTAAATGCAGACGTCCTATTGCTGTCAGACGTCTTTGAAAACTTTAGAAAGATATGTTTGGAGTCCTATCACTTGGACCCATCTCATTTTTACACTTCCCCAGGTCTAGCCTTGGAGGCCATGTTGAAAATTACTAAGGTCAAGCTGCAATTGTTAGATGATATTGACATGGTCTTATTGATTGAACAGGGTATAAGAGGAGGTGTGTCCATGATATCTAAGAAATATGCCAAGACTAACAATCCCTTGGTCTCTGATTATGACTCATCTAAACCCAATACTTGTCTGACCTTCTATTACTTTTAAATGCGGAAAATATTTTACTGTAAATGATAACATGTCATGCAAGTCGAAAAACTTACTATACTGCATTATTTGCAACGGGTGTGGCGAGGAATATATTGGACAAACCGGAACACAACTAACAGCTAGGATGCGTGTCCACCGCCAACAAATTAACGATCCCAGTACAAGAAATACCCCATGCAGCCAACACTTTGACACCTGTGCTAGAGGCAACTATAGCGTATTTCCATTTTATAAACTTAAAACAGAATCAACGTCCATGAGACTTGCTAAAGAATTTTTTTTTCATTATTCATCACTGTTTTCTCCTAGACTAAACAAACTTTAATCAATACATATATGAAAAATTCTGATTGTTAAACCTTTTAATTCATCAACTTTTATCATGTAAATTTTTCATGCTTATTTTGTCCAAGTCACCTTTCCCGAACTTTTGTATTATGACGTCGTACATGAGAGAAGCGAGGTCAATAGGGTACCAGTTTAAGACTATCATGACGTCACAATAGACGTCTCTAAGATAAACAACTTTGTATTCAATATTCGTATTCACCTGAGGATGGATGTTAAAATCCAGAAAGCGCTAATAATTTAAATATATTTTGGAACTGCATATTCTCCTGCTATTATATATATATATATATATATATATATATATATATATATATACATACATACATACATACATACATACATACATATATATATATATATATATATATATATATATATATATATAATATCGGCTATGAGAGTTAAACACGACTGAAGAAGACCGGTAACACGGTCGAAATATTTCTACAAAGTGTTTAGAGTTATATATATATATATATATATATATATATATATATATAATATATATATATATATATATTATATATATATATATATATATATATATATATATATAAAGTACAGAAAATTTCACTTTATTTGGATACCCACTTCTCGGGGTTGGACTCACGACCTGGAGCATGTAACCAACGCCCTAGACCACTCGACCATCTAGGCAAGTCAAAAACCTCGCTTTCGATGACGGTGGAATTCTCGCCACGCTGTTACGCGCTACACGGTCATTGCTACGACGGAATTGTTATATGAATTTCATTTTTTTAAAATAAGGTAGTTCCTGTTAGTGACTTGGAAAGATTTAAAGTAGAAATAAGGAGAGTAGAGGCAGTCGACAGCATACAGTTCAGAACAAGTCGCGTCAAAGGTTAAGCAAGTCACAGCAAAAATAAAATGTATGTAGTGTAGTGTTTTTGTTCTATTCAATCAAACGTTTTAATGACTATATTTGTCATGATAACATGGAATGACCTGACACCCCTTATAATTAGAACAGCCCGTGTGTATATAAACCCGGGGTGCTGTGATTCCGTGTCATTCTTCCAAGCTGATCGAACAGAGAGGGAGCTTTAAAAAGTAAGGATAAATAAAGGTTTTAGCGTTAGGAAAGGTAAAGAGACAATCAATTCAGTGGCCCGAATAGAGCTGAAGCTGTTTTGGTTGTTTGCTCGCCTTATTGTTTCCCGGAGTGGTTGTTCATTGTGACCGACCATAGCACTGACAGTAAGTCAGAGAAAATAGCTAGTGTTGGGGATAGTGGCCCGAATAGAGCCGACCTGTTGCTGGTACTAGTCTATTTAGTTAAGGAAACATACAATTTACTTTCTTTAAGTCTTCCATTTATTATTGATTTACTTCTTGATTTCAACCCAAGGTAGGGACATTCAAATAAATAAATATATATCCAATCAGTGATTGAGGAAAATTATACTTTAGTTTAAGCAAAGAGGTTCTTTTGAACTCATACTAGATTGACGGCAATAGAGTGCCGTTACAGTAGTATAAAAATGTTTCAAACACATTCGTATGCTTTATGCTTTAATGATTTAAAACCGTGGGAGAAAACTAAAAGGGACTGTTTTTTCTGCCTAATTTCATTCCTGTACTGAATATTTGGCAAATAGATGCCTCGTCCACACGAAGAATTTAATTCGCATTAAACATAAATTAATGCGATTTAAATCGAACAGCGTTCACACGGAGATTTTAATGCGCATTAGTTTACTTCGAATTAAAATTTACGTCTCGATTTAATGCGATCGAATTAAATTTAATGCGCATCCGTGTGAACGAGGCAAGATATTCTTTAAATTGAACCTGATTAAAGCATGAACATTACAAAATATGTACAAACATGTAGCTGCGCTCGCTCAAACGGTAGCACCGTCAGCCCTGGCTCGTACTGCGAGCTCTACAATCGGATCACGCGATCGTCTTTTTCCGTCACCGGTAAAGAAATAGCCAAATAGTTAGGATTGCGAACTCTAATGACTAAAGTATTTTTAAATGAAGTAAAAATGATGTTTAATGATACATAAATATTTTTATTTATTAGATAGGACAAACACTTTTTAATTTCATATCTGATATAGGACAACAACTTTTTTGTATTTTTAGAAGATAGGACATGGGTTTTTCTAAAAATGGAAATATAGAATGCACCGGTCCCAACCCTCCAATAAATATTGACTGGTTCCTTAAACAAGAAATTTTTTGACGCCAATCCGAGAAGTCCTTCGTTCAAAATGGCTGAGATCTCGCAAATTCACACCTTGGACTATGATTGTGAACTTACGTGGACTGTGGTCTCCTAGCTCGAAAATTCAGTGCACCATTAGGCATAATATTTAACGAAGTGCAATGTTTATGAAAGACAGGGTAAGATGATGTGTGACGTCATGTCTACGTTTTGCGTACGTCATAATAAGACTGACAGTGGCGGATCTAAATACTTGTTATTTCTATTTGTAAAGTCGGGCTACCGGGACAATATATACGTTAACATTAGGATTACGTGATATGACATCAATACAAACAAGAGAGAGAGAGAGAGAGAGAGAGAGAGAGAGAGAGAGAGAGAGAGAGAGACTAAACAAAATTAATGTGAGGGAGCACAGGTACTGAATTTAAGCCATTAAAAAAATAATACCCCCAAACAATGATGGAATTCGGCCGGATCGAAAACATTGTTTTAAACATTTTTTTTCTCGTCTAAAAATAAGAGCTGATTAAATCTATTTCCTTGGCACGTCCAATAATGCAAATCACGACCCTCCCACTTTTTTCTCTCATCATGACAACCAATCATGTCACTTGCTATTAATGACTGGAAAATCATAAATTAATTCTAGTTTTGTGAATAAATCTTAATGTATCCTTACAATAACAGTGGAAAGGGGCTCAACAGTTTTGTAATTTATGCAATAATTGTATGCGAATGCTCAAGTATTTCATCATTTTGTTACCACTAGGATTATGTACAATATTATAAATGTTGTTTTAACATGATTTTCTTTCTCTACTGAAACATGTCATTGCTAAAAGGGGATTGTTCAATGAATTTCATTTTTTTAAAATAAGGTAGTTCCTGTACGCATTGGGGTGGGGGTGGGGGTTCCGTGCAATTATATTGAATTTATCAATTTATTTAAAATTATTGTTATATTGAAATGCGTTTTAAATTCAAAGGCAGTGCTGTTCACAGTTTTATAAACTTGAAAGGTTTGCAATAAGACTTCGTGCTCGGTCGATATGCTTTACTGTGAAGTTGATATATCTATGGATCGATCTCATGAAAGGGCTATATTTGTATATATATATTTATTTATATGAATGAAGTATATCTGTAACACTCTAAAGTGCGATGGTCACGCCAAAATGCGATGGTGTGGAGTTCAGTAACGTTTGTGACGTCACGTCATTGTGACGTCATTCTTAACGTCTTTCAAAATAAAACCGAAGAAATCCAACACGGACGACAGCCAAACTTCCACCAGAGTTCGTTTGCTCACAAACCAAACTCTTCCACTTAGGCATTATGGGATAGCGATTTCTTAGGCCGCGTATACTGTGACGTCACTGTAGAATGACGAAAAAACATAACGTCAAACGTAACCAACTTTCAAAACAAGAACGTAAACATCAAATTCATTACTTTACACAATAATTTGAACAGAGTATCCCTACTTTTTAATGATCTTTTGATCATTTTATGTTTAAAATAAAATCCATACTTTTATATTAATGCTTTTAATATTAATATCTTCAGACTTTTAACTGCGAACTACTTCTTTAGTGTAATTTGTCTGCGTGATAATCACGGACTCACAATATACAAATCTGTATATTGTGGTGCGTCACATAGGAGAGGTCTATTCGTAGGCACTGTGACGTAATGAGGCCTCGACGGGGAGTTTGGGACGACAGCATCGCAATCGGAACTCCTCGAATGTCTCGCGCACTCGAGTGCCAATCGTAACTACTCGGCTATTTCCGTAACCGCAAATGAACCTCGTATGTGGATCGACGCCATCAGAGTTGGTTGTTACGTATACATAAACGTAACTTTGACGTCACAGTCGTACGTTACACTATGAAACGTGAACTTTTAAATGCATCTAGGCCTAAGATATTATACACATCTAAGGTATTGTATAACTATTAATTTCCACTTACATGTTATGTATTAGAGTGAATAAAACGTTAATGATACCAAAACTGAATCTCTGGTGAAAATATGAATAACATATTATTCAGGGATTCGGTTCTGGCCTTTTAACTCTCATCCACAGGCGCGCTTCCGGCGAAGAAATGCATCGATTTGATGCAATTCTTCCGCCGATCCACGTCCGAGTCTTCTTACCGGTTACGGAAAAAGACGAACGCGTGATCCGATTGACTCGAGTGCATGAGATATTCGAGGAGTTCCGAATGGACAGCAACGGCAAAGTATACACGGTTGAGGATAGTGAGAACGGCAAAGTACATTTGTTGTCGAGCTATCTACTTCGCCCAAACATTCTTTAATTCATGATCATTTATGACTTGTGATGTACACGTAATAAAATCTTGGGGATATGCTATAATGCAAAACATTCTACACGATTTCGCGTTACGCGACAACTAGGATGGTAATGAAATAAGTTCTTATTTTTAGACGGGGTCACGTGACCCCGTCTATTAGTTTACTGTCAGTCGAGTCCTCAAAACGGAAGCCATGCCGAGAACACATGAATTGTATCTACGTGGAAGAAAAGAGTGCATAAATTGCGCTGATCATTTTGTACACAGATTTGAAAAATATAAGATCAATATTTTTTTTTTTTTAAAAACTATCGTTTTATTTTTCATTGATTTATTAGATGAATTTGAATTATCTTTCAAACAGAAACGATTGTTGTTTTCATGAGCAAATATTCTTACTTTGTTTACATCCGACCTTTTTACGGAAGAAACCGAGAATATGCGAATGTATCCGGAGTTTGTCGTGTTATTTATTCTATGCACGCACCAAAAAAAAAAAATAGTTTTAATGCAAGCCAACAATATTACCCCCCCCCCCCCCCGACAACTGTACAGGCGAGTTCTTTTGGACGTTTTTCTTATTTATTTTGAGGTCAAAAGGTCAAAGTCTCTTTTTCACCATATACTGTAGATTTGAGCTTCCCTCTAACTTTTATACATGTACTTGCTGGTGCATGTTTATCAGACTTCAAATCCTGATAACATTCAATATTCATGTTGCTTTTGAAATCCAAAGACCAAAGGTCAAGGTCATTATCACACTAAATACCTATTGCGGCCATTCAAAGCTTCATACTTATAAACTATATAAAATACGTGCATGTTTTTACTTCGTGAATGCAAGCTTGCATAATTTTCCAAACTGCAACTCGGCCATAGGCATCTTTGATGCATAATATTTTGAAATCATATAATTTACAGCTCTTTATATTATTTTATCTAAGAAAAGGTGTCTGGCTTGTGGACATGTATATTTATGATTGACTATCACATGTATATATCTTCCATTGCATAGGAAGCTTCTAGTCCTAACATGTGTCAAAAAATTTGAAATTATGTAAATAATTTGTTAAAATGTTTACAATTTACATGTACATATTTACTGTTCTAGTAGTTTAGAAACTATTTTTATGCCCCCGAGATCGACGATCAGGGCCCATATTGTTTTTGTCCTGTCTGTCATTCTGTAATTCTATCAGATTCTGTAATTCTGCAATTCTGTCTGAAACGTTAACCTTGCTAATAACTTTTGAACAGTAAGTGATAGAGCTTTGATATTTCACATGAGCATTCCTTATGACAAGACCTTTCCGTTTGTACTAAACGTTTTGACCTTGACATATATCTACTTTTAAAAAGATTGACATTGGTCATGACTTCTAAATGGTAAATATTAGAGCTTCCATATTGCACTTGAGCATTTCTCGTGACAAGATCTTTGTACTGGTCTTTGTGACCTTGGTCATCTTCGGAATTGGCCATTATCGGGGGCATTTTGTGTTTCACAAACACATCTTGTTTTATACAAGTTTGGGGTGTTTACATGTCCATCTCATTATAACCTTTTCTATGATACTGAAAATAGCGATGAAAACCCAGTATTGCAATTTATTTAACCCTGATCAGGCATCAGTCTGTATTATTAACTCAAATTCTCACATTGCAACAGTATTATATTCTTTACACAATCATAGTTCACTGTTCTGTATCGATGTTATTACTATTCAACAGTAATGCTTTTACAATTGTTAATTGTCCAAATACTGGTATATGCATAATATTCTAAAATGCCTGAATTTGCAGCACTTCATGTTATATTGTTTCACTTGAGAAGACAGTTATCTGGCTTGTGGACTTGTTTATTAATGTTGGACAGTAACATGTCAATATTTTTCATAGGAAACTTCTAGCCAAAATGTGTGTCAAAAAATTTGAAATTACTATGTTACCAATTTTGTTACAATGTTTACAATTTACGTGTTCTTGTTTACAGTTTTAGTAGTTTAGAAAATTTTCTTTACTAAAGAAAGAATTGGAGTGTTTATATATATCCACTTGATTTTAACCTTTCATGTGTTATTGACAGGTTGTATTGTGCAATTCCAAAGTATACCATTATGCAAGGTGAAGATAACGAACAGTGATCAATCTCATAACTCCTACAAGCAATACAAAATAGATAGTTGGGCAAACACGGACCCCTGGACACACCAGAGGTGGGATCAGGTGCCTAAGAGGAGTAAGCATCCCCTGTTGACCGGTCACACCCGCCGTGAGCCCCATATCCTGATCAGGTAAACGGAGTTATCCGCAGTCAAAATCAGTGTGCCAAGAACGGCTTAACAATCGGTATGAAACACGTCAGACAGCATTTGACCCAATGCGAGGTCGTATTGACGAACTAGATCGTTATAACGACCATAGAATTTGCGAAATGCTGACTTCAATCGAGACTGTTGAAATCCCTGTACCATCAACTTGTTTGTCAGTAGCTTACCTCGATTTAAAAACTGACTATACCCAATGTTATCGTTTCATTATGTTGGTCCATAAAAATAAGCTATTAAACATATACGTCATATGTCAACCTATCATATGTTATCTTCTGTTCTGTTGACATATTAAACTTTGTTCCCTACCTTCATCTATATTTCTTTTCATTTACTTTATTATAGAATTCATGCTTTTTCACAAGAATTCAGCACCTGAATTAGCTATGGATAGCTTAAGAGCTAAGTGCACAAGTTAAAATGGTGACCCTCACTATAAGATACAAACCAAGAATATTGAGGTTTAATAAGGAAGGAACTATCTCGGCGAAATGATAACCAAGAATATCGAGTTGTGGATCATATTGATTAAACAAAACTGGCCACAAGACTAGTAGGTCACAATACAAACATTCCTTTAGATATTCGGTTTGGCCTCAAAACCATAAAAAAGGAACATACTTCAAGAAAATTTCGATTTTGAACACTTCTTTTCTTATATCAAAAACACGAATAGGAAGTTGTACGTAAATCTGCAATTCAAGACCTATGTCTGATTAAAGTATTTGTCTGGTGAGTTTTCATATAAATTGTCATATTAGCATAACTGCACCATTTCTGAAAGTTATGCATTGAATGATTTGACCCCGTCTTTCAGTACGTTCAGTACTTTGATTTATGCATGGATTTTGCACTGATATTTTAGTGAAACAACACACGGTTGGTACAGTCTGTATCAAAACACTGTGCTGTTTAGAATCCAATGGAATTTTGGCCTATCAGACCATCGCACTTTGGCGCATGAGTGTGGACCATCGCACTTTGGCGTGTCACACTATCGGGGTTTGGCGCAGACCATCGGGGTTTGGCGTGACCATCACACTTTGGAGTCCTATATATATATAGGAGAGAGAGGGGAAAGCCTTTGGCTGGACCGGGAATCGAATCCGGGACCCTAGTCCGAAATATCTGGCGTTTTTCTGGCTTTTTTATTATTTTGATATTTACCGTGCCAGGAATTCCTGGCACGGTAAATATCAAAATAATAATTTTTAAAAAAGCCAGGAAAACGTTAGATATTTCGGACTACCGGGACCCTTGCATTACTAGTTAGGTGCTCTAACCACTGAGCTATCCAGATGGTCCGTATAGCCCTAAGTTACTACAGTACTACTACACATACATGTAGACTTTCTGTTAGTTTCATTATTTTTCCAGTGGGTGACTGGAAAACAAAAGGTGTATTGACATTTGATGTAGAGGAAACAGATCAACAAATAGCAATTTTGTGGAACGTCGCTAAGCGAGGCACAAATCGATTTGCCATTCAGGTATCTATCAAACGATATTTTTTGTATTTGCTGTATCTATTTGTGTTAGATTGACACATGTGATATAGACAAGATTTTAGATGCTCTATATTTAGTACGATGTTTGTCAGAGTTAAATAGAAATGTGATGTAATTTGTGTCCCTGCGTTATACACTTTCTAGAAATGGTATTCTCTAGAACTTTGTTTTAGTATAAACAGTCTGTAAGTTTTGTGTTAGTAAGCAGTCTTGAAAATAAGGATATTCAACTAATAAGGATTTAATGGCTGATTTGTGACAGCTTATTTTCGTGGGTGAATTCAGCACAACGGTAAACAAACATAGGATATTTGTTAGGTTTATTGTAAGTATTTTATCAAGGTATGGTTTTTCTCTCTCAAAAAAAAAAAAATAAAGGTGAATGAAAAAGTGGGCATACGGAATAGTCATCAATCGCATAATCTATATAAAGAATACAAAATTAAGAGTAGGGCGAACACAGACTCCTTGACACACCAGAGGTGGGATCAGGTGCCTAGGGGGAGCAATCACCCCTGTTGACCGGTCACACCCACCGAAATTTCTAGATCTTGATAAGGTAAACGGAGTAATCCGCAGTCAAAATTAGTATGTAACGAACGTCCTAACATTCGGCATGAAACACGTCACACAGCTTTATACCTAATGACAGTTTATATTTGTAAAGTAGATCATTATATTGAAAAGGTGAAGATAACGAATAGTGATCAATCTCATAACGCCTATAAGGAATACAAACGGACCCCCTGGACATACCATACAAAGAGGTGCATGTTTTCAGTTATTTTAGTCGATTTTACTCATTTAGGTCCATGCTTTACAATTTACTCTTGCCCAAAGCATGGTAAAATGCAACAATCGATATCGAAGTCAGTCGTTCTACACTTGGAAAGCGAGATTAATAAATGCAAGAAAAAACTATTCATAATTAATTCAAATGATTCATAATTTTGGGAAACTTTTCGATCCTGTAAAACATGGTTATCGAGAAACAAGCTGTAGCTAGTAGATTTATGCTGGTACATGTACATCAGTGATTCTTCAACGCCATCATCGAAAACTACAATGCAAAATTGACAATTCCACAACTGATTCGTTGCAGACATTCATTTATTTCGGAACTAAACTAAACTTCGTTCGTGTGCACTAGTTGACTAGACATGCGTAAACTGAATCTCCGCACTAGACTATAGTTATCAAGCGAACTCCACCATTGTAAACACAAACAACGAGCTAGGGGTCTCTCATTTGTGAGAAATACGTATTAAAAATAGAAGACAGTGTAATATGTAAAGTGGTACATATTTTAAATGTCTACAAAATACAATTTTCATAGATACATTTCATTTATGTCTTTCGAAATTATACTTCATATATTCCCAAAATAACATGTACCTCTATTAGCATGTTTAATACTAAATAAACAGTATGATAAATGGTTCATTTCTAGATACCACAGGCCCTTTTTGTATGATATACAATCTTGAGTTAGTAAATATAACTTTCAAGATAAAAATCACTGTCCACATTTTCATGTCTTCTCACGATATATTTAATGTATGGAAGCCCACTAATGTATATCATCAATAAAAAGAAAGCACATGGGTTACTTTTGAATACTAATGCAAAAATGGGGGGAACTCTGATAAATAATCGCTCGACCATTGAGAATCGGACATATTACAAACAATAAACTAATTCATGAATTATTCAATTTAATGAATCCTTTTTTTTAATTGTAAAATAGATAAATATATTGTCATATGTAAAATTGAACAACTTTTCAATTTTCAGGTGACTTTTAAAGACGTCCCATAGAAAAAAAAACACCTTTTAATCCTATGCCTAGAAAGTTAATCTGTTTCAAGCTCCTATCAACATTAAGAATAAAGATGCATCATAAAATTAAGGATAGAATGTAGAGGATAATGCCATAAAATCTTTAACAGAGTCCCAAGAATAATAACGACATAGATTGTTTACTAACTAGAAGCTTTAAATCTAATCTCACATGTCTTCTACCGCTAGTGTTAAGATACTTTACAAATATTAGTTACTAGAATTAAAACTTGAGCATTGACGAAGTTGCGCCTAGTGAAGTGAACTGTAAGAGACGTTCACTCAACCCGTGTTCACTATCGGCACTTTTCCTCAAGTACAAGGAAAAACACAAACAGGTAAAATGTGGTACAAAAACAGTAGAAGAAGCCATTCTAAAAAAAAAATACCTGCAAAGAATAAAAGTGTCCATGCCATTAGTTGATTGATTGTATTTTGTTTAACGTCCCGCTGGAAATTTTTCACTCGTGTGGAGACGTCACCATTGCCGGTGAAGGGCTGCAAACTTTAGGCCTATGCTAGGCGCTTACGGCCTTTCAGCAGGGAGGGTCTCCATCGTGTCACACCTGCTGTAAAACGAGGCCTTGGTTTTTTATGGTCTCATCCGAAGAAGCTCCCCATTTAGTCGCCTCTTACGACAAGCAAGGATACCGAGGACCAATTCTAACCCAGATCCCTACAGAATAACTATAAGTAAACTTCGATATATTGATTTAGTTGCTAAAGGGGTGATGTTTTATCCAACCTGTAGAACAACGTACACTTAGTAATCCGATGACGAAAACAAGTCAGAAACTAAAACTAATATCATTCTTGAGCATCAAGGAAAGGCATCTGACTTTACCCCAAGAAGATAAACATCGTGTAGAATTATGTGTTTAAGAGTATGACAATGCTCAGAGAGAGATACATGTACTTGCCATTTATCCCGACTCACATAACAATGATTACAAAACTTAAAACCTGTAATGTTATTATTCATACTGTTGTTGAATATTAGAATTCAGCTTAGATATTTAAAACAGGATATTTTCTAGATGTTTAGATCTTGGAACTAATAATACTTTTAACTAGTACTCAGGTAACCGATAAGGCCTGTGGTTCTCTTGTTAAAGTATTGCTTAATTGTTAAATTCAATGAAAAATGTATGGATCCTTGTGCACTCATTTGAATAAGGTCAATGCACATAACGATATATTTCCTTGACGAACAATGTGTAGATAACGATTTATATGGGGCAAAAAAAACTTCGAGATTCCCGAGGGTTCGAGATAATGAAGTTAAAAAGCAAAAAGAAAATGTAGTTTGAACTTCTAACTCACTTCAACATATTCATGATATTTGAGATATCCTTGTTCGAGATTCTGAATTCAATTGTATCATTGGCTTCATGTAAAGCGCAACTATTCCAAACCACTGAATCATATCCAGTACGATGTTTATATAATAGAAAATAAAACTATTCAATTTTTGTTCTTGTCACTCTGAGTTGTACTATTAATTACAATGTCTTGACTTCAGATAAGGTCACAAGACAGTGAATCCGCAAATCCGTCTCTATATAAACACATGCTTCAGCAAGCAGCCTACGCTGGGACAGGAAAGAGTATTGAGAAGGAAGGAGCTGGGTACAAAGTCAGCGCGAATATGAACAATGAAAAGATAGCACATCTTGGAGTTCGATTCCAATGAGAATCCATGAAGTCGAGACAGCTACAACGACAATTGTCTTGATGTGTTATGTGTGAGGCGTTTGTAGAATAGAAATGTACTTGGAAAGAAAACGAGAAAGAGAAAAATAAGATATGTGAAATTTAAATTCCATAATTAGTTTAATACCGAGTCTAATTATCTATTCAGAGGACTTGTAAGTAAATGCTGTGATTTCTATCTACATTATGTAAATTTGTTCATGTATTGTTTCAATCACGATTTTTCTGTGTGTATTTTGTCTGCCCTCGATTTTGTATTTTTGTCGGTTTTATGAGATAAGTCAGTATTTGTTATTTTAACTTCTTCATGCAAATAACTTTAAATTGGGTAATTATCTTTGAACGCATTTAATAGTTAACTGATTTATTGATAAGAACTATAACGAGAGGAAACTGTGTAAAAAAAAAAATCTGCCACACACCAGTTTTGCATATGTTGTGGCACAATACGTTTGAAGTCTCTCTTTCGCAACAGTTATTATTTTTGTAAGGAACAAAAATAAGGTCTTGGTAGAGCAGTTTCTATGTCTTGTAATGTATATCCTTTTGTAATAGTTTCTGTGTAGTTTTGAAATCCATAATAGGTACGGTAACTCATAGTCAATTGTCCAATTTACTTTGATTTCATTATTATTAATTATTACAATTTATAAAGGGCACAATTTTACAATAAAAGCAATCAAAGGTGCTATACATAAGTAAAACATTATACAAGTAAAACGTTAAAATCATAATAATTAAAATGTAGTGAAATTGACATGTGTGTAACAGCTAATAAAAGGCAGTAGCGAAATAAATGTTTTCAGACAGCGTTTAAAATTTGTATATTCAGTTATTGTCCTAATATTTTGTGGCAGCTCATTCCATACGGTTGGTCCTGCTATTGGGAATCATCTTGATGGAAACGCTTTTCGTTTAACGGCCGGAATAATGAGTGTTTTGGTTCCAACGTCAAAAGATCGGGTGTAATAGGCTGCCTTCTCACGCTCAACATATTTTTAAGATATAAAGACGTGTCACTATCTTTGAGACATTTAAAAACGATACAAGCAATTTTAACTTTGATTCTAAAATATACTGGCAACCAATGCAGACTCTTTAGGGCTTTTCGTGAACTGTCAGTAGATTTCCATTTTAATACAACTTTTACTATACGATTTTGAAGGAGTTGCAGTCGTTTGATAGTACAATTTGGTAGACCGTATAGCACACTGTTAGTATAATCAAGATGACTACTCACTAAAGATTGCATTAACTGTTTGCACGAATCCCGTGTTAGGTATTTACGAATTTGTCTCATTTGGAATATATTCAACGAGATGGTCCTGCATTTTTCGCTTAAAAATTGTTTCAAATTGTATTGTTCATCCAAATAGCATCCCAGGTATTCCATGCAAGTCGATCTTGGAACATTTGTTCCAACTACTTCTATTGATGCGATAGAAGAGAGAGATAACATTTGCCGACTTCCAAAAATAATATAACAAATTCAGATTTATTTGGATTAAGTTTAAATCTGTTTTGGTTCATCCAGTCGTTGGCATTGATTAGAACTGACTCTAGATTCTGTATCACATGTGATTCGTCTGTTATGTTTTTTTTATTAAAACTGTCATACGCGGAATTGTCGTCAGCATACCCAAGCAATGATACGCTGCTATTCTTTGATGGAGTTTTGAAGACTACTTGAATAAACATTATACACAACTGGGTCACATATGCTGCCTTGTGGTACTGATAAATCAAGATGCAGAGGTTGTGATTTCGACGAGTTGATGTGGACTGCCGCCATTCGTAAGGAGAGGTATGTTTAGAACCATCTAAGTGTCAAATTTGACACACCAAACGTGGTATGCAGAACTTCTCCAAGTATACAATGGTCTACGGTATCGAAAGCTGCCGACAGATGCAAGGTGAAGATAACGAACAGTGATCAATCTCATAACTCCTACAAGCAATACAAAATAGATAGTTGGGCAAACACGGACCCCTGGACACACCAGAGGTGGGATCAGGTGCCTAGGAGGAGTAAGCATCCCCTGTTGACCGGTCACACCCGCCGTGAGCCCCATATCCTGATCAGGTAAACGGAGTTATCCGCAGTCAAAATCAGTGTGCCAAGAACGGCTTAACAATCGGTATGAAACACGTCAGACAGCATTTGACCCAATGCGAGGTTTTATTGACGAACTAGATCGTTATAACGACCATAGAACTTGCGAAATGCTGACTTCAATCGAGACTATTGAAATCCCTGTACCATCAACTTGTTTGTCAGTAGCTTACCTCGATTTAAAAACTGACTATACCCAGACCAAGCTCTTGCATATCGAATCAGTTGAGATATATAAACACCATATGCAGGTGATATTGGAATATTGCTACATAAATATGGGAAGTTGGCGATGGAGAAGCTGAAATCATCCCGTTTGTCATACAGTTGAGTTGTCAGTTTGCAGTTAATGTCTACTTTCAAAATAAAATATCTAAGTATGAAGCAGAAGTGGACGACTCTGTGATGTCCTTTATTTCGAGCTCACAGGAATATATCAAATCGACATATGAATGAAAGCTATCAATGTTAATAGACAAAACGTCATCGATATATCTAAAAGTCGAATTGAAGGTCACAGCGAGAGATTTTTTCTTCTCACGTAGAAGTTTTTGAATAAATTCTGCTTCATATGAATATAAAAACAGGTCAGGTAACAAAGGAGCACAATTCGTGCCCATATTGAATTTTTTATAGTATTTATAACAACCACATATGCACATTTATTATATACTTTCAATTTCATCTCTTCTTTTTTCTTTAAACGTTTCCGGGCATATATCACACGATTAACAAAACAACCCTGAAGCCTTGTCCATGTTATACAACACTGAACTTTGAGATATCCAGGACAAACACACCCTGGGATTAAAAAAGTTATAACAACTAGACCAACTCTACCTTGGTTTACCAATGAGTCGATTCAACTTACGGCACGGTGTAGATCTGCAGAACGTTAATGGAGAGTCAACAAAATCACGGAGAACAACCACACATACATTTGTGCTAAATGATCGTACAGGCAACACCTGAGATACAACAAATTCATTCATATAACCTCTACTATTGTGGAAAGTGGTCAAAATACATCAAAATTGTATAACCTTATCTCGGATTATTAGTCAGAAGTAAAAATAATCCCATGTCACCGAGTAATAGTGAAGACTCATTGGCAGATGAATTTAGTTCCTATTTTACGGGAAAATAGTTACCATTTGAAAAACTTTGGATGGTTATAACAAATTTAACCCTACCCTTGGGGCTATATGTTCTGACCGGTTTACAAACTTTGATTCAGTTTCGGAATCCGATGTCCTCGAAGTGATCATGAAGGCTAAGCCAACTACCTGCCCTGCAGATCCAATCCCATATACACTGGTAAAGCAATGTATGAAAGTGCTGTTACCAACTATAACTACAATTGTCTGCAGTTTGCTAACTTCTGACGTATCCGCACAGGAAAAGAAAACCGCAGTCATCCGACCAGGAATATCATATCACAATATATAAGAATTATCGATCAGTGAGTAATCTAAGTTGTATCTCCAAATAGTGGGAAAATGTGCTTTTCTTCAGTTTACAAAATATCTGGATTCATTTACACTATTACCCGACCACCAAAGTGCTTACAGAAAAGGATTTAGTACAGAAACTGCTCTCCTTCAAGTAGATTCAGATATATTGTGGGAAATGGAAGAAAGCAGGTGACAGCTTTAGTCGTGTTAGTACATATGCCAGAAGTGGTGTTAATCAAATGTGGATTCTAAAAAAATTCTAAAGAACTTTTAGTACACTTGAAATCACAGAATTTTTCCCAAATCAATAGCATTAAAACCTATGACTTTTCAACACTATACACGACCATTCCTCACGATAAATTAAAGACTAGACTTTTTTTTACATCATAGACAGTTGTTTCTTCAACAAAAACGGAAAAAGGAAATAGTCATATCTAGTGATCAGTCATCCAAAAATTTACTTTGTTAAACACCACTCTGATTCCACGCACAAGTACTCTGAAGTTGAAATAAAAAAAATATGCTAGAGTTGCTCATTGACAATATCTTCGTGGTCTTTGGTGATCAAGTTTTCCAACAGTCTGTTGGAATTCCCATGGGCACGAATTGTGCTCCTTTGTTAGCTGACCTGTTTCCATATTCATATGAAGCAGAATTTATTCAAAGACTTCTACTCGAGAAGAAAATATATCTTGTTGTGGCATTCAATTCGATATTTAGATATATCGACGACGTTTTGTCTATTAACAATAATAATTTTCATTCATATGTAGATTCGATATATACCTGTGAGCTCGAAATGAAAGACACCACAGAGTCGTCCACTTCTGCTTCATACTTAGATATTTTATTGAAAGTATACATTAAGGGCAAACTTACAACTCAACTGTATGACAAACGGGATGATTTCAGCTTCTCCATCGTCAACTTCCCATATTCATGTAGCAATATTCCAATATCACCTGCATATGGTGTTTATATATCTCAACTGATTCGATACGCAAGAGCTTGTTCTGCGTATAGTCAGATTTTAAATCGAGGCAAGCTACTGACAAACAAGTTGATGGTACAGGGGTTTCAACAGTCTCAATTGAAGTCAGCATTTCACATATTCTATGGTCGTTATAACGATCTAGTTCGTCAATACAACCTATCGTTGGGTCAAATGCTGTCTGACGTGTTTCATACCGATTGGTAGGCCGTTCTTGGCACACTGATTTTGACTACGGATAACTTTGTTTACCTGATCAGGATATAGGGCTCACGGCGGGTGTGATGCTTACTCCTCCTAGGTACTTGATCCCACCCCTGGTGTGTCCAGGGGTCCATGTTTGCCCAACTATCTACATTTTATTGCTCATAGGAGTCATGAGATTGATCACTGTTCGTTATCTTCGCCTTACATACCCCCGCTAACTTTGAGTATGAAATATTCACTAAAGAAGTAAATATCAGTATATTTAGATAGGCTTCGTTCAATCGCTAAAACTATATCATGAATAATATACTTACCACAGGAGTTAACATGGGAGTACTTGTATCCAAGACATGGAATAGATGTGAGTAGGGTGCCTATATGAAATCAAGATCAATATTTATCATATATGGAACACTGTCTAGAAAATTGGTTTTTAAAAAGTACTTACTTTCTTCTTCTTGATAGTAGACAGTCGACAGTGCGTAGAAAGAGAGAAATAAAGAATTTATTTGGAACATGAGTTTAGAAAGTCATATTACCCTCTCTCTCCTAACACTTTGCACACTGTCATTAAAAAGCCCAGTGCTCAACCACCGACAGTCAACAGCATGCGACATCCGTAGAACTGTCGATAATGAGATTTATTATGCAAGAATATTCAGACAGTCTCGAGTTTCATGTACTAATAATTTGGTAATGAAGTACTTCAGTGAGAATATCCCTAGGATTTCTAACCTTTATCGAACATCAATTAGATGATGGCACTAATAGTAATGTAAACTGCTCTAATTCAGCTCACCCGTGTGCATCGCGTCCTTTGTCGTCGGCACTGGGGGGTTTCCAGTACTGTCCAATCCACTCAAGGGATAGGCCAGTTTTTTTTATTTCTTGGTTTACGGATCCATCGACCCTAATTTCTGGGGAATCGAAAAACAAATGCAAATTTCTACTTTTTTTTTAATTCCGCCGATTGTACCCAACATATCAATAAAATTCATTTTCAATTTTACAAATAGAAAATCGTGAAACGCAGACCTATTGATTCGTATTTGGTAATCACTATTCGTTTTGCGAAATTTCTTTATTCCGTATTTTTAAAAACCATGTAAATAGATATGGCCACTGATGACAGTAACGATACCTATATCATTCTTGTCGACCAAACAGATGTCAGATGGCATTTCATCACGAAAAAAAGGAATTGATAGAAATAAATATTTCTCATATTCTTGCTGCTAACATAACACGAAATGCAGTGTTATTTGGGTGTTTAAAGATGAGGGGAAGGTACAGTTGTTAGCGACTTTACTAGATAGGATGTTCCATTGTTAAAGTGATAATGCCCAATGGACCCGGTTTGAGTGTGGTGAAGGCCTGTACCGAGACACAGTTAGAATATTCTAACTATTGACTTTATACCACAGCAGTGCATGTCATAATAAATGTATTTCAAGACATGTACGTGCATCTCTGCCGTCAAAAATCCGAACAGGGAATAGAACAGTGTGAGAAATTGTTAAGAGCTTTTGATATCATAATGAATGCCTGTAAAAATATGACCAAATCCCAGATGAAACTCAGAAAGGTATGCATATTTCTCGACAATTAGTATACTTTGTGTAGTGGTGGAATGAATTTGAGTATCAAATAAAAAAGAAAAAACAAGAAACATTTCTTTCAAAAAAGGTGGTATCTACCACCTTCAGAGAATTCCAAGGGCATGTCTATGTGGGGCAAATGGGGTTAAAATTATTTCATGGGGGTATAAACATTCGAAATTAAATTTGAATTACTAAATAAAATTGTAATAGTGCTTATATTAAAATAATCTTTATATTTACAATTTGTAAATGTAAAATCTTTATTGAGCATATACAGCAACATTACTGAACAACATAATATAAATACTGGATACTTTACAGTATAAAAGAGATATGACCTTACACATTCTCAGCTTTTGTTCTACCGAAGTGAAACATAGATACATGTAATAGTTATACACTGAATTTGAAAAGGCATTTTTTCTTCAGAATTCATAACATACTAGTCACTCTAAAGAATTTTTTTTTTATCTAATATTTAATGATGTTTTGTTTATTTGTACTCACGAAATGATGTTAATGATTTATTGAAAATGGTTTTTTTTTCTCCCGACCGACCCTAAAACAAATTTTAAATCCGTAAACCAATAAATTAAAAAAACTGTGACCTTACCCTTTCCGTTTCCTCCGACGTGAAATTTAGCGTCCTCGTTTTTGTTTAAGGTATTTCCTCCCTCCTGTGACGCCATAGGATTTTGCAAAGTCAATGATTTAATAAGATTTATGCATGACAGAAACATAAATTTTGTTGGAGTCTTTTCCGATAGTTATTGTAAAAAAAACCATAAAATATTTCAAAAGTCTAAGTTATATATGAATAATCAGTTATATGTTTTAAAAGTATTGAATCCAAGGTCAATAACTCTGTTTTCATTAGATTATTTGTCAAGTCCATTATATGATAGATTTCCTATATTTTTCACCAACATTTTGTACATTTTTTTAAAGAGACAGTTTCATGAAATTAATGTTATAAATACTATTATATCGTCACAACTAGTTTTTGTGAAATTTTGATAATGATGTTTAAAGAAAATTGCAATTGTTTGACGTTGATAACAGGTATATTGTTCTAATTGATAAAAAAAATCATTAGTACCGCAACACACTTATTTTACCAGTTTCATTTCTTACCAAGATATATTATTTGAAGAATAAACAATCAAATAAAAGATTTAACTTATAATTCTAAAAGGGTGGAATTACCTGAAAGCTGGATCCACGACATCTTTTAGACCAGTTAAGAAATTTTTGTATTGCATCAAACTCAGTCAATTCCTTTTCTCGTAGGGATGAAAGAATCTTTGGTGGATTCCCATTCTCTGAAATCCACCATTACTTCTCCCCGCCATTCCAGAATTTGAACGAAACGATTATTGCCCAATCCTAACTTGCTGCGAAAAATGTTGACTGTCATGCATTCGTAGGCAGGTGTTTGGGTGTCGGTGGAAGACGTCCCATGGTTAAAAACATCGGTGATTGTTTTCATCAGGTGTAAAGTAAAACAACTTCCAAGCAGGGTTCTGTTTTAATTTGTTTGGGGAACAATAGCACAGTGATGTTTGTCGTCGTTAATCACCCACAGATTCTAGTTCTAGTTCTTTAACCTGTAAGTTACTCATCACGGAGAACGGCTCATCAGAAACAGAATAACACAAATATAATATATATATACAGACATCACATAAGAGAGTATACATAAATAGAACAAAAGCTAAATTAAGCATCTCTTTTTAAGCATACCAAATACAAGTATTTACCTAATTTAACCAATTCTTTGACATTTTGAACACTTAGTAATTGAACCAGTTTGAAGGTACTTGGCCAGTATTTAAAAATCCTTATTAACCTATGAATTCTCGGTGGGAATCTTCACAATTCACAATATACTAAAATGTTACAAGTGGATTTTTAACACCGAGCAATTTTTTACAAAACATTAAATGTAGTTTTTCAATTTTCGGGAGCTTTCTGAAAGCCCCCAAACTTCTAATCCACAGGACAAAATACTTTTAACATATGTATCAAAACACAGCCAATTGTGTAGTTATATTGAGGTTATGGTTCTTTAATTTTGATGCTAACGCAAACAATGCCTTTCTACCCTGATCTACAACATGTTTTTGAGTTTGACTAAATTTGCCATTGTAAGATACAGACATGCCCAGATAATTGAACTTGTCTACAATTTAAGTTCATGCCCATCATATAACCATTTGTTATCAATGCTTATTTTTTTACCATTACGAAAAAGCATAACTTTCGTTTTCTCTACACTTAGTTTCAAATTCCATTCGTTAGAGTAAAAATACACAACAATAAGCCGGTGTTTTCCCTGCTTGCGTTTCCCAAGACGACGCGCTCTCTCTCTCTCTATTTTAATGTCTCGTGGATTTTCAATTTTAATTAATTACCACATAGGTTCTCTGGGATTTTCAAATCCATCTTCCGGAAAACCAAAGAACAACAAATTGTCTCGCATCGTGTGGCATTGAAGATCTGGATGAGATTCTTTGAGATCTAAATTTTGTTTTTAAAAGTGTCAATTTCGGAATTAGATAATTCAATGTTTTTGTCAACATCATATTTGGACAATTTTACAATATCTGACACCTTACGCAGGCTATCAACTTCATTTAAAAGAAACTGCATGCTAGTCTCAAAGTCAACTGATTTTTGTTTAAATTCTTTCAACTTTCTACCAAACACCGACATTTTTACGTCCAGCGAAGAAATAATTTTGCTGAGATCAACATGAGTGGAAACTCTAGAGATAACATAATCAAGTTGTTTTTAGTTTTCCAGTACATTGTATTGTAAATCAGATCCGCCTCGCCTCCGCCCGCATTACCAGGGAGGAGTTATGGATTAACTTGTTGAAACTGGGAGGGGGCAGATTGAGATAGAAATGCTGGATTGTTAGGAGTATATTGTTGATTATTTGGAACTAACTGTTGATTACAAATGAAGTTGGGTTGTGAGTTATTGGATTGTGATGCCATGTTACTACTCACAGTTCCTTTGTTCTGCTTACTTCTGTTACGTTGTTTTTTCTTTGGAGGCTGCTTGACGGAATGTCCAAAACTATGGACTAAATCATTACCACTGAATATCACTGAATAAATTGTCCCAGGTATCAATATAAAGCAGTATCGCAGAGTCAATAAGTGCAAGAAATTTCCATTATGGTAGAGCGACATAAAACACGCCCGCTCTCCCGTGCGACTATATACTACTCACACTCGACACATTCAAACCCGTGCGCTTTTGATTTCTTTGATATATTGCTGTAATAACCCCATTCTGATTTTTTACCAGGTATACTTTGCCTTCAAATTGACTGGCAAAGTCTCTGATCCTGCGGTGATATATTTCCCATTCACCGGCGGCCAGACCACAGCCAATATGCTACGGAAAGGCAATACTTTCGTAAGACTCTTTCGAAAGGGTTTGTAGACATTGCTTAACCAAGACTCGTGTTCTCCGGGTGAATCCTCGCAGGGAGGAATTTCTCGGTATTGAGCCGCACGACTCAGGTCCCTCTGAGCGTGAAAACACACAACGTCCGATGATTGCTCGTCTACCGATCTGAAAACACACAACGTCCAATGATTGCTCGTCTGCCGATCTGAAAATTCGTATAGTTCCTGGTATTCCACGATCCTCGTGAACGGTTAAATTGCGATCCTTCATCCGCTTTCTCGTGGCATAAATGTCCGCCCAGGGAAAGGTCTTGGCACTGTGATTTGATAGACCACGAGAACGGACGCTTAATTCACTGGATGGACGATAGCTCGGACTGGAAACTTACAGAGACCTCCGAGTTCGTAGATTAAAACGTCTTTGAATTATTGTTGATCCTCCTGACGTCCTAAATTTTTCCTCGCTTCGTCAAAATGACGACACGGCCATTTTGCGAATTTTGAGTGATCGGACGGGAATTGAGGGTCGTCTCACACTCTCCCTCGTCGGGGCTCTTCTTATATTTTGATCAAAGTTCCGCGGCTTCCAGGGTGGATAAACCTTGGTAAATGGATTTGCGATTGTACCACAGTTGGCGGAATTTAAAATGTCCAGTGGGTACTCAGTTTTAATATGTGTCTCAAATAAACATGTCCATTGATACCAAATATCACTGAAACCTGGTACATACTGGATTTTGGTCATTTATGCCTAGCGCGACCCCCAGACCCCTCGCCTGTCCAAACAGGGCTACATGTAGATACGCGCCTGTAATCACCTTTCATTCAGGTGCATGTGGTTTACCCGGCGTTAGATCTATCTGACTTACGTTAAGGTAGTGAGATATCAGCAAAATGGCCGAGATTAAGAACGTGATATTGTGGGTGTGGGTTTTACAGACGTCTCTCTGTAAGTACATGTATATGACAGTATACGTTTGTTGTTTTCTTTCAGTAAAAAGTTGTTTTTATACGACTCCGGCGTCATACAGTTGTAAAATTTATGTCTTGACAAGTAAGAATACTAAAACAATTTACTTGTGATATTGTCATACAAAATATAGCGAGGCATAAACACTGAAGAAATGGTTATGCATTGAAATATACATCACACTTTGAGTATTACTTTTGAAATTTGGCAGAAAAGGAGAATAAATGATTTTGAAGTGTTTTTGTCAGCTTTGATCTATAACGGTCTCCATAAGATTTTTTATGACTATGTCCAAGTGTGTTAACCATTGATATATTAAAAACTTGGGAGATATGTAAGAACACTTTAGATAGCTTGGTTAGAGAAAAGAGCTTGCTATCCAGATCATTAATGGATGTGTATCCATCCAGATGTCGACCATATGTATCCAGGGTATCATATATATTGTGTCAGGAATATTTATCATTAAAAAAAAACTCTCTTTAAAATCATATCCTTGACATCAATTTAAATATTGTATCCAAGCAGGAAGTTTAAATAGGTTATCTAAAAAGATTACCTTTCTTTTTAAAAAAATCGATAGGTGTTGTACAAAACACGAGGCCCACGGACCATATCGCTCACGTGTGTCACATTGTTCATACAGATACGAAAAATAAGCATGGAGCACTAATATAGTTGACTAACATGGAATAATGTAGTAACTATAGTGAATCAAATATCAAAACATGTACACTGTGTAACAACTACATTGAATTAAAACATAAACTATGTAATAACTACATTGAATTAAAACATAAACTATGTAATAACTACATTGAATTAAAACATATACACTGTGCAATAACTACATTGAATTAAAACATATACACTGTGTAATAACTACATTGAATTAAAACATAAACTATGTAATAACTACATTGAATTAAAACATATACACTATGTAATAACTACATTGAATTAAAACATAAACTATGTAATAACTACATTGAATTAAAACATAAACTATGTAATAACTACATTGAATTAAAACATAAACTGTGTAATAACTACATTGAATTAAAACATAAACTATGTAATAACTACATTGAATTAAAACATAAACTATGTAATAACTACATTGAATTAAAACATAAACTGTGTAATAACTACATTGAATTAAAACATAAACTATGTAATAACTACATTGAATTAAAACATATACACTGTGTAATAACTACATTGAATTAAAACATAAACTGTGTAATAACTACATTGAATTAAAACATAAACTATGTAATAACTACATTGAATTAAAACATAAACTATGTAATAACTACATTGAATTAAAACATAAACTATGTAATAACTACATTGAATTAAAACATAAACTATGTAATAACTACATTGAATTAAAACATAAACTGTGTAATAACTACATTGAATTAAAACATAAACTATGTAATAACTACATTGAATTAAAACATATACACTGTGTAATAACTACATTGAATTAAAACATAAACTGTGTAATAACTACATTGAATTAAAACATAAACTATGTAATAACTACATTGAATTAAAACATAAACTATGTAATAACTACATTGAATTAAAACATAAACTATGTAATAACTACATTGAATTAAAACATATACACTATGTAATAACTACATTGAATTAAAACATATACACTGTGTAATAACTACATTGAATTAAAACATAAACTATGTAATAACTACATTGAATTAAAACATATACACTGTGTAATAACTACATTGAATTAAAACATAAACTATGTAATAACTACATTGAATTAAAACATATACACTATGTAATAACTACATTGAATTAAAACATAAACTATGTAATAACTACATTGAATTAAAACATAAACTATGTAATAACTACATTGAATTAAAACATAAACTATGTAATAACTACATTGAATTAAAACATAAACTATGTAATAACTACATTAAATTAAAACATATACACTATGTAGTAACTACTTGGTTCCTGTGTTGTGCACTTCTATATTTCGTTTTGCATAAATCAACAGAAGGAATATATACTTTAGTGGAGGATATGTACAATAGTATTTTGAACTTTTCAATTTACCTGATTTAGTTAGAAAATGCAGTTTTAGTAGAGAGTAATCTGAAAAATAAAAACGCTACTAGACTCGAATGCGCGAACTACCGATCAGCTGTCGACCTGTTAACCTACTGAGCTATACCCAGCTAGGCAATTAGATTTATGTAATACCCGTTTAATGTTGATCACAGAAACGTGTTGCTCTGACCCCAACAGTAAGACAGACAACATTACTTGTGTGAATTGTCATTTATTGTGATGACAATGTAAAAAGGGGAGATCACCCAGAATGATATACATTGGTAGTACTTAAAATTGCGTAGTGATCTCCCCTGATATAAAAACAAATTAATGTAGAAATAAAAATGACACTGTAAAAAAAGGGAGATCACCCATAAATATAGCATACATTGTTGCTAATGAAAGTTGCCTAATGATCTCCCCTGATATAAAACAAAATACTGTAAGATTTAAAAAACAGAGAACAAAGTGTAAAAACATATATACAATACAACACAAAAGTTGGCGTTCAAAAACAAAATGCCCAAAATGTACATGTATTGCTGATAATTATATACATTAAAGGAAGTCAGCCATCATGACGATGTATTAATTTGTAAGTTAACTCACAATGGAAATTTATATTCATAGGCATCTTTGGAACAGCCAGTGCGTGTAATTTATCTCCATTTAGTAAAGGCCTGCCAGAAAATGGATTTCTCTGGAATTGCAGTCATGAAAACCTAGATTATATTCCGGAAATTCCTGCAACACACAAAAGTGATGTCATAGCGGTAGATTTATCCTACAACAAATTTAGAATGATACAGGGAAAAACTTTCACAAACCTTACATTTCGTGTCAAATTCATGTTTTTGAATAACAATGACATAAAAACAGTTCAAGCGAATGCTTTTAGAACGATACCTGCATTGTTAGAACTAGATATTTCAAGCTGTTCACTTGAAACCGGTTCTCTACAGTACGGATGTTTCAGCAACCTCGACGTTCTCCGATCGCTACAGATCTACAATAATTCGTTTCATTCATATCCAGATGGCGAAATCTCAAAACTCGAATCACTACTGAACTTAACAATCGATATATTTCCTGGATTTCATTTCAGTGAGAAGTTTCTGAAACTGAAGATTCTCAGAAGTGTAAAATTCATACCACACGGGTTATTCTCCCTGACCAATGATTCATTTCAAGGTCTGCGTAACTCCCCTATACACTACTTAGATCTGAACTTGTATAATAATATAGAAAACTTCTGTAAAGGTCTTCCCGAGGACCTGTTTTGCTCGTTCCCACACCTCCAAGGCTTGTCCGTTTCTTTTGGTGTGAGTTGTGGAATCAAACGTGTACTGCGGACTCTGAGATGCCTTCAACACAAACATCTGGATTATTTTATTTCTTCTGATAACCATGACTTGAACTCTTACAACGCTATCCTCCTCAATGAGACCGATGTAGAGTACCTAAGAAATATGTGTATCAGGAAACTAATTTTACGAAATAATGACATATCAGGGATTGAGTTTAAACTTCCCTTGGAAAAGCTTCAGATTTGTTTGGAGGTGGTGGATCTATCCTCCAACAACATTCTGTTCTCCTCTAGTCATCGACTGTGGCTAACGCTTATGTTGTTCACGCCAAACATTCGAGTGATCAAGATTTGTTGTCAGAATACACAGTCATCACGTGACGTTTCCTGGAGACATTCACTTTCTGCCGGTTATAACAGACATCATGAAACAAGGAGAAAACAAAAAGATGCTTTCAAAATCATACTTCCTAAAACTTTGGAAAACCTCGACATTTCCAATGCTGATAGAATATCGACAACAGAAACGGATATATTCATTCAGGCCACACAATTAAAATTTCTAAATGTGTCTGGGACAGAATTTCCTATACCATATAGCATAACTCTTGATTTTCCATTACTAACTGATTTGGACGTGTCGTATACGGAAACATATGCAGATAATTTATCATTACAGAAATTGGTTTCCCTCGAGTCTTTAAAGGCTATAAAAAGTGGTGTCATTACAGTTACAGATCATCACGTGAGAGAAGGCATTCTACACGGCCTACACAACTTGAACTATATAGACGTCTCAGATAACCATATCGTATATCTCCCTCCACTCTTTTTTGCATCTCAGAAAAATTCAAACATTACAATCATAATTGACAGAAATGAATTTGGATCTAGCGTTCCAAAAGCACTAAGTATTCTGAACAGCATTGATATCCTGTCTATCAGAGACTGTTTTGAAAGTTATTCTTTCGGAGATGTAATCTTAGAATCTCTTTTGAATTTGCACGCGTCTACCCTATACCTCGGGACGTACAGAGTCGGGTGTTATTGCTATAGAAAAGATACTTTTTTGATGGTGAGGAAAATTCGAAAGAAGATTGCCGACCTGGATAAAATTACTTGCGACGACTTCAATGGGGGACCAAAAAACCTCCAAGAGCTATTTAGCACCAAACAATGGAGAACTTTCAGACTGCAATGTGGAGTGGATGATTTCTGGTTAACGTTTTCGGTTGTGCTCTTGATTTCGACCATTATTGTGATATTAGTTGCTTTCATTGTGTATCGTATCGTATCACATAACATGATGAAGAATTGCGGTGGGAAAATAAGGGCAGTTGGATCAAACGAGTGGACACGCCATAGAGGCAATAAATACGCCCCCTTGCATACAGAGGAAAATGACATCCCTGAACAGGACAACACTGATACGGAAGTTACGGTTTTCTCAAACAAGATGACAGACGGAACAAAGACGAATTTTGAGGAAACAGATTCCGAGGCAAAAACGCAAACAAGCTCGGATACAGTCTAATAGAGCACTGGTAAAGCATTGGGTGCTGAGAAACAAAGCAAGGGATGGATACGTAGTATAAACATTTACATGTCTTCTCTCTGGTTTACTGCTGATCCATTTCATGTCCATTCTTTATAAATGTTCTAACTAGGCTATCTACACTATTGTATTAGTTTTATTTGTTTTTAACATAATCATAATGAAAAGGTGAAGATAACGAACACTGATCAATCTCATAGCTCACAAGGAATACAAAATAAAGAGTTGGGCAAACACGGACCCCTAGATATACCATAGGTGGGATCAGGTGCCCAGGAGGAGCAAGCATTCACTGTTGACCGGTCACACCCGCCGAGAGCGGAGTATTTATCTCATTCGGAAAAAAGTAAATTGAGCTGTTCCAAAATTTAACTGGGGAAAAAATCGAGTTGCATATTCCTCGAAAGCAAGTTGTAACAATGTATCCTCAACGATATTTTTTTTTTATCATTTAATGTTTTATAACGGAAATGAGATATGATATTCACTTCAAAATTTAAAATGTGACTAAACCATAAAATTTCACTAGAAGATACATTCTTTTACGAATAATATCACTTTAATTGCATTAAAAGGGAAGGTGTGGGATTGGTACTTAAATTTGTTCAGTTACTTTTGTGTCTATTTGCCCGGACTCCAACAAATAATGCGTTTGTTGTAATGTTTCTGATTGAAAATTACAATGAGATATGAAAGATTTGATTGATTGATTGATTGTATCTTGCTTGTTGCTGATAAAACAGTAATAATGTAAACATGTATCACAAGGTTCTTTGTTTCACGTCTCTTCGAGAATTTTTCACTCATATACTTCCACAAATTTAGACCTACATTTGTATGTTTACCGCTCATGGCCATAACAGTGAGGGTTCTTTAACAACACGGGGCCTCCGTTTGTCAGGTCTCGTGTTTAAATGAAAATAAACCCACGAAATTAAGAGGGCAAAAACAGACCCCCTGGAAACAACAGAGGTGAGCACCCCTGTTGACCGGTCACAACCGTCATGAACCTTCTATCTTGATCAAGTATACGAAATGCCGACTTTAAACGAGATTGTGGAAACACGGTAACATCAACTTATTTGTCTGTAGCCTGCCTCGATTTCAAACTGGCCATACACAGAACATGTTATAGCGTATCGAATCAGTTGAGATATAAATACCACATATATGCGATATTGAAATATTGCTACATAAATATGGGAAGCTGGCGATGGAGAAGCTGAAGTCATCTCGTTTGCCATAAAGCTGAGTTGTCGTTGCCGTTAACATCTATGTTCAATAAATATCCAAATATGAAGCAGATGTGGAAGATTGAGGCGAGCGTTTGGCAAAGGAACCATTGGTTGATTGATGAAAAGGTGAAGATAACGAAGTGATCAATCCCATAACTCCCATAAGGAATATAAAAGTAAGTGTTGGACAAACACGGACCCCTGGACACACCAGAGGTTGGATCAGGTGCCTAGGAGGAGTAAGCATTACTTGCTGACCAATCACACCCGTCGTGAGCCCTATACCTTGGCCAGGTACACAGAGTAATCCTTAGTCAAAATCACGGTGTAAAGAACGGTCTAACAATTGGTATGAATTACATAGGACAGCATTTGACCCAATGATAGGTTGTATTGGCAAACTAAATCGTTATAACGACCATAAAATTTGCGAAATGCTGACATTAAACGAGACTGTTGAAACCCCTGTAACATCAACTAGAAAACTGATCATAGCAGAACAAGCTCTTGCGTATCGAATCATTTGAGAGGCATAAACTCCATATGTAAGTGATAATGGAATATTGCTACATAAATAAAGGAGGTTGATGGAGAAGATGAAGTCATCCTGTTTGCCATAAAGCCGAGTTGTTAGTTGCCATTATCATCTGTGTTCAATAAAATATCGAAGATTCTGTGCTGAGCATTTGGTAAAGGTGAACTGTCAGCGACATCTGTCATATTTTGACAAGAAGCATATAACAGGAACTGGTTCCACTCGTATTTTGAAATCCGCAAAAATATTTTTGTGCGACATTTTAAAGGATATTATTGTTCTTCTGACTTTTTTGGAGCAATAAAAGGAAAGAAAGATAGAAAAGAATATAAAACTTTTTTTCAGCCTGGATTTACATATTACATGTATCAAGTCCTCGGAGAAGGAAATTTTCAAACCATTCGCCGGTGAATATGAAACTAAGATGACATTTCATTACGGAGCACATTCTACAAGTTGAGTGTGAAGACCAGTAACATGTAGACCATGAATCTCTGTACTTCTAAACTAATATTGTTTGGTTTGTTCGTTTTACGTCCTGTCCAGAATTTTTCTCTTATATTGAAGGGTTCGTTAACATGCTAATGCGACCTCCGTTTCTTAAGGTCATTTCCAAAATACCTGTAATTCTCACTGCATATGGTGTTTATATATCTCAACTGATTCGATATGCAAGACATTGTTCTGCGTATAGTCAGCTTTTAAATCGAGGTAAGCTACTGACAAACAAGTTGATGGTACAGAGGTTTCAACAGTCTCGATTGAAGTCAGCATTTCGCAAATTCTATGGTCGTTATAACGATCTAGTTCGTCAATACAACCTATCATTGGATCAAATGCTGTCTGACTGTTTCATACCGATTGTTAAGCCGTTCTTGGTACACTGATTTTGACTTCGAATAACTCCGTTTACCTGAACAGGATATAGGGTTCACTGCGGGTGTGACCGGTCGACAGGGGATGCTTACTCCTCCTAGGCACCTGATCCCACCTCTGGTGTGTCCAGGGGTCCGTGTTTGCCCAACAATATATTTTGTATTGCTTGTAGGAGTTGTGAGATTGATCACTGTTCGTTATCTTCACCTTTCTAAATGCCGAGCAATTACTACGTATTTTTACGTCTTATGTTTGACACGGCATGACAAGCACAACCTTCCGGTTAAGAAACAAACGCTCTACCACTGAGCTACTGCAAGTTTCTTCATTGATGGTTACATCAACCCTCTCACACTAATGACAAAACTTTCACCCACAAACAAGATGTGGACAGTGACATTCGTCATTCATAATCTCTTC